>NC_080185.1:127498909-127518909 GCF_950295315.1 Erinaceus europaeus
CCTTCTCCTTCTCCTTCTCCTTCTCCTTCTCCTTCTCCTTCTCCTTCACCTTCTCCTTCTCCTTCTCCTTCACCTTCTCCTTCTCCTCCTCCTCCTCCTCCTCCTCCTTCACCTTCTCCTTCTCCTTCTCCTTCTCCTTCTCCTTCACCTTCTCCTTCTCCTTCTCCTTCTCCTTCACCTTCACCTTCTCCTTCTCCTTCTCCTTCACCTTCTCCTTCTCCTTCTCCTTCTCCTTCACCTTCTCCTTCTCCTTCTCCTTCACCTTCTCCTCCTCCTCCTCCTCCTTCACCTTCTCCTTCTCCTTCTCCTTCTCCTTCTCCTTCACCTTCTCCTTCTCCTTCTCCTTCTCCTTCACCTTCACCTTCTCCTTCTCCTTCTCCTTCTCCTTCTCCTTCACCTTCTCCTTCTCCTTCTCCTTCACCTTCTCCTTCTCCTTCTCCTTCTCCTTCTCCTTCACCTTCACCTTCTCCTTCACCTTCTCCTTCACCTTCTCCTTCTCCTTCTCCTTCTCCTCCTTCTCCTTCACCTTCTCCTTCTCCTCCTTCACCTTCTCCTTCTCCTTCTCCTTCTCCTTCACCTTCTTCTTCTTCTTCTTTTTCTCTTTCTTTCTTTCTTTCTTTCTTTCTTTCTTTCTTTCTTTCTCTTTTTGGTGGAAGACAGAGAAACCCAGCCAAATAGGGACGTTGCTTTATTGTGCAATGATCTTCAATGCCAACTCCTTAACCTGATCCAACAGACCTTTAGCCAAAATAATTATCATGATTAAAAAAAAAAGAATATATAATGATATGTACATATATATATATTTTATTTAGAGTTTGAATCCAAATCATTCCAACTCTAAAATCACATATTTCTTTTAAGCCGTCAGCAGATACTAATCTTTGCTCAGTGTCCCCCACTAGGAATCCCCTGCTCCCGCTGCCATTTTTCTGAGTATTTTTTGGGGTAGGACAGAGAGAAATGGAGAGAGGAGGGGAAGACTGAGAGGGGGAGAGAAAGACAGACACCTGCAGACCTGCTTCACAGCCTGGGAAGCGACTCCCCTGCAGGTGGGGAGCCGGGGGCTTGAACCCGGGCACTTGCACAGATATTTAGGATTCTTAGTATACCTAGCTGATGGTATTATTATTATTATTATTATTATCATTATTATTATTATTTCCCAGAGCCCTGCTGAGCTCTGGCTGCTGGTGGTGCTGGGGATGGAACCTGGGGCCTCAGAGCCTCAGGCAGGAGAGTCTGTGTGCAGAACCATTATTATTATTATTATTGTTGTTGTTGTTATTATTATTTCCCAGAGCCCTGCTGAGCCCTGGCTGCTGGTGGTGCTGGGGATGGAACCTGGGGCCTCAGAGCCTCAGGCTGGAGAGTCTGTGTGCAGAATTATTATTATTATTATTATTATTATTATTATTATTATTATTCCCCATAGCCCTGCTGAGCTCTGGCTGCTGGTGGTGCTGAGGATGGAACCTGGGGCCTCAGAGCCTCAGGCAGGAGAGTCTGTGTGCAGAGCCATTATTATTATTATTTATTATTATTATTTCCCAGAGCCCTGCTGAGCCCTGGCTGCTGGTGGTGCTGGGGATGGAACCTGGGGCCTCAGAGCCTCAGGCAGGAGAGTCTGTGTGCAGAACCATTATTATTATTATTACTATTATTGACCTCAGAGCCTTAGGCAGGAGTCTGTTTGCAGGATTATTATTATTATTATTATTAACCTCAGAGTCTCAGGCAGGAGAGTTTGTTTGCAGGACCATTGTTTTTCATGATTATTATTATTATTCTCAGAACCTCAGACAGGGAGTCTATTTGAAGAACCATCATTATCATATTATTATTATTACTATTATTATTATTAGCCTCAGAGCCTCAGGCAGGAGAGTCTGTTTGCAGAACCATCATTACTATAATACTATTATTATTATTATTATTATTATTATTGGGCTCAGAGCCTCGGGCAGGAGAGTCTGTTTGCAGAACCATCATCATCATTATTATTATTATTAGGCTCAGAGCCTCAGGCAGGGAGGTCTGTTTGCAGAACCATAATTATATTATTATTATTAGCCTCAGACAGGGAAATCTTTTTGTAGTACCAGAATCATTACTACATTGTTATATTATTATTTTTATTAATATTATTATTATTGTTGGCCTAGGGCCTCAGGCAGGCAGGAGGCAGGAGAGACTGTTTGTAGAACCATCATCATCATCATATTATTATTAGCCTCAGGCAGGAGAGTGTTTGCAGGACCCTCATTATTATTATTATTATTATTAGCCTCAGATGGGTGGGTCTGTTTGCAGAACCATCATTACTATATTATTATTATTATTGGCCTTAGAGCCTCAGGGAAGCAGGAGAGTCTGTTTGCAGAACCCTCATTACTATATTGTTATTGTTATTATTATTATTATTATCAGAGCCTCAGGCAGGAGAGTCTGTTTGCAGAACCCTCATTACTATATTGTTATTATTATTGTTGTTATTATTATTATTCTCAGAGCCTCAGGCAGGAGTCTGTTTGCAGAACCCTCATAACTATATTATTATTATTATTGGGCTCAGAGCCTCAGGCAGGAGTCTGTTTGCAGAACCATAATTATATTATTATTATTATTAGCCTCAGACAGGGAAGTCTGTAGAACCAGAATCATTACAACATTGCTATATTATTATTTTTATTAATATTATTATTATTGTCATTATTATTGTTGTTATTATTATTATTCTCGAAGCCTCAGGCAGGAGTCTGTTTGCAGAACCCTCATAACTATATTATTATTATTATTATCAGAGCTTCAGCCAGGAGAGTCTGTTTGCAGAACCCTCATGACTATATTGTTATTATTATTGTTGTTATTATTATCCTCAGAGCCTCAGGCAGGAGAGTCTGTTTGCAGAACCCTCACAACTATAGTGTTATTATTATTGTTGTTATTATTATTATCCTCAGAGCCTTAGGCAGGAGTGTCTGTGTGCAGAACCATTATTATTATTACTATTATGATTATCATCCTCAGAGCCTCAGGCAGGAGTCGGTTTGCAGAACCCTCATTACTATGTTATTATTATTGTTGTTATTGTTGTTGTTATTATTATTGTTTTATACCCCTGCCTTCCCCCATCCCGTCTTTTTTGTTTTTCCTCCTTTTGGGGTGCAGCCAGCCCCTTGCTCAGGGCTCCTTCCCAGACTTACCTGCCCCGCACAGGTGTGTCTTCCCAAAGGCTCCAGCAGGTGAAGGGGGCAGAGGGACAATTATTCAGAGTAGATTACTTTTACTGAAGACGGGGATAGCTTTTAAATTTTACAGCTGGAGGAATACTACTCGGCAGTGAAGAAGGAACCGCACTGTGTTATTTCAGGGCAGAAGAAACCGTTTGGGTGGTGACCCAGACGACAAAAGGCACTTAGCCCCCACGTGACCTATGTCCACAGGTGTGCTGCTCTGTGCACAGTCATTACCTCCGGCAAATAAAATAAATTAATTAAAAAAACAAATTTACAAATAAAATAGAAAAGAGGGCCAGGTGGGGGCTCACCTGGCTGAGGGCACCCGTTCCCAGGCACAAGGACCCGGGTTCAAGCCCCTGGTCCCCACCTGCAGGGGGGAAGCTTCACAAGTGGTGGAGCAAGGCTGCAGGGCTCTCTCTGTCTCTCTCACACTCTGCCTCTCTTAGTGGAGTGGAATAAATAGAATAGAGTAGAGTAGACTAGGATAGGAAAGAATAGAACAAAATATATAGAATAGAATAGAACAGAACAGAATATACAGATAGGACAGGATAGAATAGGATAGGATAGAACAAAATATATAGAATAGAACAGAATAGAATAGAATGTATAGGATAGAATGTATAGAACAGAATAGATAGAATAGAATAGGATAGAACAGAATAGGATGGGATAGAAATATAGAATGGAATAGAAATATAGAATAGAATAGAAATATAGAATAGAGTAAGATAGAATATAATAAGAATAAAATATGATAGAATACAGTAGAATTTGGTAGAATAGAATATGGTAGAATATAATTAAATATAGGGAGGCAGAATAGAATATAGTAAAATGGAATAGAAAGAAATTATAATAGAATTGGATGGAGTGGAATAAAATAGCATAGAATAGAAAATTAGAATAGAATAGAATATGCTAGAATGGAATAGAATAAAATGGAATATGATAGAATAGAAATAAATAATGGATAGAATAGGATAGGATAGCCTAGAACAGAATGGAATAGAATAAAATGGAATATGATAGAGAACAGAATAGAAACAAATAATGAATATAATAGAATACGATGAAATGGAATGAAATAGAATAGAATAGGATCTGCTAGAATGGAATAGAATAAATGGAATATGATAGAATAGAATAGAAATAAATAATGGATAGAATAGAATAGGATAGACAAGAATAGAATGGAATAAAATAAAATGGAATATGATAGAATAGAATAGAAATGAATAATGACTAGAATAGAATATGATGGAGTGGAATAGGATAGGATAGGATAGGATGAATAGAATAGAATAGAATAGAATAGAATAGAATAGAATAGAATAGAATAGAATAGAGAATAGAATAGGATGGAATGGAATAGAATGGAATAGGATAGGATAGGATAGGATAGGGTAGGGTAGGGTAGGATAGGATAGGATAGGATAGGATAGGATAGGATAGGATAGGATAGGATAGGATAGGATAGGATAGGATAGGATAGGATAGGATAGGATAGGATAGGATAGGATAGGATAGGATAGGATAGGATAGGATAAGATAGGATAGGATAGGATAGGATGAATAGAATAGAATAGAATAGAATAGAATAGAATAGAATAGAATAGAATAGAATAGAATAGAATAGGGAATAGAATGGAATAGGATAGGATAGGATAGGATAGGATAGGATAGAAAAGAAATAGAATAGAATAGACCAAAGCAACGATTGCCATCTCAACATGCTTCACCTCAGACTGTATCCAGAGACTTCACGTGTGGAATGACAACCCTTCAGCTTCATTACTCGGGTGAGACCTTTCCTTTCATAGTACACTCTAATTTCATCTCAGGTGGTTCACTTTCTAACAAAGTCCCATAACCTAGATATACACCAGTTTCTGTGAGAGAGAGCTTATGTGCACACGTATCCATAAACTACTGCAAAATATATACCTGAAAGCAGGATTACACTAGAGTTTGCAGTGAGTACCCCCCTAATACTTCCTCTCCACTATTCCAAGCTTGGGATCCATGATTGCTCAACAAATTGTTTGGGTTCATATGTTAACTCTTTTTTCAATCACCAGGTTCCAGATGCCACCAGGATGCTGGCCAGGCTTCCCTGGATTGAAGACCCCACCAATGTGTCCTGGAGCTCAGCTTCCCCAGAGACCCACCCTACTAGGGAAAGAGAGAGGCAGACTGGGAGTATGGACTGACCAGTCAACGCCCATGTTCAGCAGGGAAGCAATTACAGAAGCCAGACCTTCCACCTTCTGCAACCCTCAATGACCCTGGGTCCATGCTCCCAGAGGGATAGAGAATGGGAAAGCTATCAGGGGAGGGGGTGGGATATGGAGATTGGGTGGTGGGAATTGTGTGGAGTTGTACCCCTCCTACCCTATGGTTTTGTTAATTAATCCTTTCTTAAATAAAAAAATTTAAAAAATTTAAAAATAAAAAAGAATAGAATAGAATAGGTTAGAATGGAATAGAAAAGGATAGGATAGGATAGAATGAATAGAATGAATAGAATAGAATAGAATATGGAATAGAATAGGATGGAATGGAATAGAATGGAATAGGATAGGATAGGATAGGGTAGGGTAGGGTAGGGTAGGGTAGGGTAGGGTAGGGTAGGGTAGGATAGGATAGGATAGGATAGGATAGGATAGGATAGGATAGGATAGGATAGGATAGGATAGAATAGAATAGAATAGAATAGAATAGAATAGAATAGAATAGAATAGAATAGAATAGAATAGAATAGAATAGAATAGAATGAATAGAATAGAATGAATAGGATAGGATAGGATAGAATAGAATAGAATAGGTTAGAATGGAATAGAAAAGGATAGGATAGGATAGGATAGGATGAATAGAATGAATAGAATAGAATGAATAGAATAGAATAGAATAGGTAGAATGGAATAGAAAAGGATAGGATAGAATAGAATAGACTAGACTAGAATAGAATATGGAATAGAATAGGATGGAATGGAATAGAATGGAATAGGATAGGATAGGGTAGGGTAGGGTAGGGTAGGGTAGGGTAGGGTAGGATAGGATAGGATAGGATAGGATAGGATAGGATAGGATAGGATAGGATAGGATAGGATAGGATAGAATGAATAGAATAGAATAGAATGAATAGGATAGGATAGAATAGGATAGAATAGAATAGAATAGAATAGAATAGAATAGAATAGAATAGAATAGAATAGAATAGAATAAAATAGGTTAGAATGGAATAGGATAGGATAGGATAGGATAGGATAGGATAGGATAGGATAGGATAGGATAGGATAGGATAGGATAGGATAGAATAGAATAGAATAGAATAGAATAGAATAGAATAGAATAGAATAGAATATGGAATAGAATAGGATGGAATGGAATAGAATGGAATAGAATGCGATAGGATAGGATAGAGTCAGATGGAATATGATAGAATAGAAACAAATAATGAATAGAATATGCTGGAATAGAATAGAATATAGAAAGAAAGGAAAGGAAAGGGATGGGATGGGATGGGATGGGATGGGATGGGATGGGATGGGATGGGATGGGATGGGATGGGATGGGATGGGATGGGATGGGATGGGATGGGATGGGATGGAATGGAATGGAATGGAATGGAATGGAATGGAATAGAATAGAATAGAATAGAATAGAATAGAATAGAATAGAATAGAATAGAATAGAATAGAGCAGAATAATCAGAATAGAATAGAATATAACAGAATAGAATAGAATAGAATGGAATAGTACAGAATCTGCTAGAATGGAACAGAATCAGGTGAACAGTCTAGAATAGGATAGAAGGGGCCAGGTGGGAGCTCACCTGGCTGAGGGCACCTGTTCCCAGGCACAAGGACCTGGGTTCAAGCCCCTGGTCCCCACCTGCAGGCGGGAAGATTCACGAGCGGTGGAGCAGGGCTGCAGGGGTCTCTCTGTCTCCCCCTTCCAATTTCCCTGTCCCCATCCAATATGGAATTAAATTAATTAATCGTATAAAGGGTCTCTTAGACTCTGGCATCTAAAGTGCTCCCCAGAGAGACTGTGTAGGTGGGTACAGGAATTGGTATACACACATAAAAAATATATATTCATCTTTTACATTTTCATAATTCTCTCCCCCCCCAAAAAAAAATCCCCCACATACAGCCAGAGAGAATCGAACCAGCGAACTGAAAACAAAACCAAGCAAAAGCAACAACAACAAAATCAGAACAGACACCTTTGTTTTTGTTTTGTTTTAAAGAAGAGAGACACGGTCTTATTTGCACAAAGTATTAGAAAATACTATGATATTTTATTATTAAAAATGCTGTTGAAAATTTTATACACATGTATCGAGCCATATATATATATTTATAGATATATATATATATATAGTTTTTTTTTCTTTCTTTTTTTTTTTCTATCATGACTTAAGGCAAAAATGAAAACCCAAAATCACAAAAGCAGCCAAGAAACCCTACAAAACCTGTTGAAAGTTGAGGAATCATCTCTAGAAGGTTCTTTTTTTTTTTTTCCCCAAATCTCTTTCATTTTTTTTCTTTTTCTTCTTAAATAGATAGCAAGTCTATTCTTTTTTTTCATAGAACTCTATGAAGATTCTACCCAAGTTTCCCAGGGAGAAAGAATGTATTTTCCTTGAAGGTATAAATTAAATTTCTTTCTTTCTTTCTTTCTGTCTTTTTTTGCTAGCCTGTGTGTGTGTGTGTGTGTGTGTTTTCTTATTCAAATGTCACAGTCCTGACATTTCATCATGTCTATTGCTAACAGAACAAGATACAAAACAAAGGCTGACAAGCAGAGGGGGACACAAACCTGTTACAGGAAATTTTGTTTTTTTTTCCCTGCAAAAAAATCCTTGGCCCAACGGACAGGAGAATCAGCCTCCCCAGTCAAATGTCCTATTAGAGCTCAGGGGGAACAATAAATAAAAATAAATCAAAGTAGAATCAAAATGTGAGTGAAGAACTCGCTGCTTTGGAGGTATTGTTTTTTGTTCTATTTTTATTTCTCCTTTAGTTGGTGTTTGGGACTGAACCCAGGTCCCATGAGATGGACAGAGGACGGTAAGAGTTTGCCACTGAACCTGGAGAATGAGACTATCTTGAAACCCAGAGAGGTCTTTTCCCAACATCTCTGACTTATTAGAACTATTATTATTACTATTATAGGGTGCTTATAATTCAAATTTTTTTTTGTCTTTTCTAGGTGTTGTAGGCTTAGGTTAAAAAGGAAAATAATAAATAAAGAAAACAGGCTGGGGAGACAGAACAGGGGTTCTGCACACAGACTCTCCTGCCTGAGGCTCTGAGGCCCCAGGTTCCATCCCCAGCACCACCAGCAGCCAGGGCTCAGGGCAATAATAATAATAATAATAATAATAATAATAATGGTTCTGCACACAGACTCTCCTGCCTGAGGCTCTGAGGCCCCAGGTTCCATCCTCAGCACCACCAGCAGCCAGGGCTCAGGGCAATAATAATAATAATAATAATAATAATGGTTCTGCACACAGACTCTCCTGCCTGAGGCTCTGAGGCCCCAGGTTCCATCCCCAGCACCACCAGCAGCCAGGGCTCTGGGAAATAATAATAATAATAATAATAATGGTTCTGCACACAGATTCTCCTGCCTGAGGGTCTGCATCTCTTATTAAAAATAAATCATAAATAAAACATTAAAAAACAGCAACCCCAGAAGATGTAATGCTGAAATCAAAAAAGTTTTATCACATTTAAAAGGATTCCATATTATTTATGGAAATAAAAATAATAAAAATTAAAAAAAAAAACTCCAGAAGAGTCCGTCTTATTTCTGTCTCTGCGACCATTTCTTTCTTAAGCTTACTTGCAAAAAAAAAAAAAATGCCAAAGGGGGTAAAAATATAGAAAAGATAGGAAAAAAGAAATAAGCAAAACAAACAAACAAACAAAAAAAACAACATCAAAGGGATGCCATTTGAAGTCACCAGAGGCGCAGAAATAAATAAATGAATAAATAAATAAAAGAGGCAGTAGATTCTTGTAAAAACAGTGTCGATTTCCTGGCCCGAGCGTGTGCTAAGAATGTGTCATTACTTCCCCCTTTTTTAATTTATTCATTTTTTTTTGGTTGGTTCTCATTTGGCAAAATCCATGTTTACATAGCTGAGACGGAAATCCACTTCTAAAATCCGAAATAATAATAATAGTAATTATATATATATATATGATTTTTTTGAGCCCAGAGATGATAGAATTAAAAAAATAATTGAATAAATAATAAACCCTGCTAGGCTAATGGTTCTCTCATAGAATGGAAACTAGACTGTTTTTTTCTTTCTTTTTTTTTTTTTTCTTTTTTCTGTTTTGCACCTGCTACAAACAGACTGAGAATTGAGACGGGAAAAAAGCCCACTCACCCCCCCCCCTGCCTTCCTCTCATTCCCCCCAAAACAAGCCTTTTCCTATTTTGGCATCTCCCCCACATCTCCTCGAAGCCACAGACAGAATGGGACTTGTGTTTTTTGATTTTTTTTTTGCTTTCCTTGGTTAGTGAACTTGCAACAACTTTTTCAGTCTGTGATATCAGCCTTGGGGAGGTGCAGACAAGGAAATAAGATGAAAATGAAGTAAAAAATAAAGTCAAATGTGATAGAGAAAAACAAAGATCACATTAAACAGAAGAGAATAGAACAGAACAGAATAGGATAGAATAGAACAGAATAGGAGAGAACAGGATATAATAGAATAGAACAGAATAGGATAGAATAGGATAAAATAGAATAGAATAGAATGATAGAATAATGTTAATGAATAGCATGTAATACAATATGATAGAATATTATAAATAAAATAGTATAAATAAAATAGAATATAATAGAATATCATAGAACATAAAATAGTGTAAATGAAATACAATGCAGTAGAATATGATAAAATAGAACAGAATCGTGTAAACAAAATAGAGTGCAACAAAATATGATAAACTAGAATATCACATAGTAGAATAGAATAAAATAGCATAAATAAAGTAGAAAACAAGATAATATCACAAAATCAAGTAGAACTAAATAAAACAGTGTAAAAAAAACAGAATAGAATAGAATATGGCAGAAGATTAGGACTCCTAGGATTGGATCGAATGGAACAGAACAGAATTGAATTTAAGAACAGAATAAAATTTAAAATAGGATAGAAATAATGGAATAGAACAGAATATGCTAGAATAGAACATGCCAGAATAGAATAGGATAGGATAGGATAGGGTAGGGTAGGGTAGGGTAGGGTAGGGTAGGGTAGGGTAGGGTAGAATAGAATAGAATAGAATAGAATAGAATAGAATAGAATAGAATAGAATTGAATAGAATTGAATTAGAATAGAATATGCTAGAATGGAACAGAACAGGATAGAATGGAATAGGATAGGATAGGATAGGATAGGATAGGATAGGATAGGATAGGATAGGATAGGATAGGATAGGATAGGATAGAATAGAGTAGAATAGAATATGCTAGAATGGAACAGAATAGGATAGAATAGAATGGAATGGAATGGAATAGAATAGAATAGAATAGAATAGAATAGAATAGAATAGAATAGAATAGAATATGATGGAATAGAATAAAATCTGCTAGAATGGAACAGAATAGGATAGAATAGAATAGAATAGAATATGATGTAATAGAATAAAATATGCTAGAATGGAACAGAATAGGATAGGATAGAATAGAGAAGAATAGAATAGAGAAGAACAGAAATAATGAAATAGAATAGAATATACTGGGGTAGGGGTAGATAGCATAATGGTTATGCAAAGAGTCTCTCATGCCTGAGGCCTTGAAATCCCTGCTTCAGTCCCATGCGCCACCATAAGCCAGAGCTGAGTAGCGCTCTGGTAAAATAAATAAAATAAAAAACAAATAAATGAATAAATAAAGAATGGAATAGAATAGAATAGTATAGAATATGCAAGAATGGAATAGAATAGAGTAGGATAGGATAGGATAGAATAGAATTAGGATAGGATAGAACAGAACAGAATAGAAATTAGAATAGAATAGAATAGAATAGAAATAAATAAATAGAATAGAATAGAATAGAATAGAGCAGAACTGATTTTTAAAAACCACACAACGTCTTGGGATGGTCTTGGATCAGGATTTTACATTCTCATCTCACTTGGGATAAATCCTGAAAACTCCTGGAATCATGTAGAACATCCTCTGAGCTCCCAAACCACAAGGCAGAAACTACAAAAACACCCCCCACTACCCTGGAATTGAACAGGCAACATGAAATAAAATGATATTAAAATCAATCGATCGAAAAGGACAGAGAGACTCAGATACAGACAGACAGACCACAGTGGGGAAGAAAGGAAGAAAAAAAAAAATCATGCTTTTCCAAACTGCGGAAAGAAAAAAAAAAATACAAAAACAACTAAACACATGAAAGTGCTATGTATATTTCAATAATTTTTTGTTTTGTTTTTAAATGTTTACTCTTTCATTTTCTCGTGTGTGTGTGTGTGTTGGATTCTATTTTTTTGTTTGTTTTTTCTCTCTTTGAAATCGTCTACAAAGGTTCTTAAATACATTTCCGGCTGGCAAAAAAAAAAAAAAAAACCCAAAAAACTAAAACCTCAGTGTGCAGAGAATCCCAGGAAAACAAGGGCTTCATCTTCTGGGTTCCAGAAGAAATTCTTAAAAAATGAAAAAAAAAAAAAAAAAACCTACCCACAAAAGTGCTTTGTGTGAATTTTTCTCAAGTTTTCCACTCAGGAAGAGGGGACAAAAAGGAAGCCCTCAAGGTGCAGAGACAATAGTATTACTGGATTCCTTCTCCCTTCCATCTGCTTTTGGGTCTTTAAAAAAAAAATAATAATAATTAAAAAAAAACACAGAAACCACCAACTCTTGGAGGAGTGCCTGCATGATTTTTTTTTTTCCTTTTCCGGAGGCTGGGATTATATTCCAGCTCTGTGCAAAGGCGGTTTGCAACAGGTGCATGAAAAAAAAAAGAATAAAAGTTTTGGGCAGAAATGGACGCATGTCCCTTTGCAGGGAAGGTCAGTGGTCTCCCACCCCCGAGGTCTCAGTGTCTTTTGTAGAATTACACATGTCTGTTTCCTAAGGGAACCCCAGGAGGGGCCCCCATGGGATGCATCCTGTAATTTATTTATTATAATAATAATTTTTTTGCAGAAAAAAAAATATTCTATTCTATTTAGGAGACACTTCTCGTTTGCTGTAATCCTGCTTCATTGCATGGACTATATTGAAGAAATACAGGTTCTTGAATCGAAGATGGGCATGACAAATACCTTAGTTCATTCTGTGTTTTTTGTTTGTTTGTTTGTTGTTTTGTTTTGCAGCAATGCAGATGTCTAGTGGTAAGGGAAGGGATCCCAGAGAGAATCTCGTCTGTGTTGTTCCATTCCAGCCGTACTCAATGTCCTTTGCAGAACAGCAGATGTGTGATTGCAGGGGGGGGGCGTCCCTGGGGGAAACCCCTTTTGCAGTCTTGCCACCTGGGCACATTACCTGTTTTGCAGACATGCATGCTTGACTTCTCCCAGAGGGCCTGCCTAGCTGTGGTCCGCCCACCTGGGGGTTTGGCATTTTCTGCAGAATTCAACCGGCTGGATTCCGGACACCCCCTGGGAGAGAAAGCCCTCTGGGACCCTCCCATCTCTGTGCAATGACCATCACCTGCAGAACTGCAGGGTTCTCCCCGGCTCACGCCCTTTGAAGTCTGCATGTGCCTTTTTGCATTGCAGGCTTTTGCAAAATTTAACCTGCTGGATTCCCAACACCCCCCTGGGAGAAAGCCCTCTGGGGCCCTCCCATCTCTGAGCAATGACCATCACCTGCAGAATTGCAAGATTTTCCCCAGCTCACCCCTTCTAAGTCTGCATATGCCTTTTTGCATTGCAGGTTTTTGCAAAATTTAACCTGCTGGATTCCAGACATCCCCCTGGGAGAAAGCCCTCTGGGGCCTTCCCATCTCTGTGCAATGACCATCATCTGCAGAATTGCAAGAGTCTCCCCTGGCTCACCCCTTCTAAGTCTGCATATGCCTTTTTGCATTGCAGGCTTTTGCAAAATTTAACCTGCTGGATTCCCAACACCCCCCTGGGAGAAAGCCCTCTGGGGCCTTCCCATCTCTGTGCAATGACCATCATCTGCAGAATTGCAAGAGTCTCCCCTGGCTCACCCCTTCTAAGTCTGCATATGCCTTTTTGCATTGCAGGTTTTTGCAAAATTTAACCTGCTGGATTCCAGACACCCCCCTGGGAGAAAGCCCTCTGGGGCCTTCCCATCTCTGTGCAATGACCATCATCTGCAGAATTGCAAGAGTCTCCCCTGGCTCACCCCTTCTAAGTCTGCATATGCCTTTTTGCATTGCAGGCTTTTGCAAAATTTAACCTGCTGGATTCCCAACACCCCCCTGGGAGAAAGCCCTCTGGGGCCTTCCCATCTCTGTGCAATGACCATCATCTGCAGAATTGCAAGAGTCTCCCCTGGCTCACCCCTTCTAAGTCTGCATATGCCTTTTTGCATTGCAGGTTTTTGCAAAATTTAACCTGCTGGATTCCAGACACCCCCCTGGGAGAAAGCCCTCTGGGGCCTTCCCATCTCTGTGCAATGACCATCGTCTGCAGAATTTCAGGATTCTCCCCGGCTCTTCTGCAGAATTGCAAGATTTTCCCCGGCTCACCCCTTTGAAGTCTGCATATGCCTTTTTTTGCATTGCATGCTTTTGCAAAATTCAACCTACTGGATTCCGGACACCCCCTGGGAGAGAAAATCCTCTGGGCCCTCCCATCTCTGTGCAATGACCATCGTCTACAGAATTGCAGGATTCCGGGAGACCCTCGGGGCGGGCAGCAGGGGGTCATGAAAACCCCCTTTGACCTCCCATTGCATTGCACGTTTTTGCAAAATCCGACAGGTCCACTCTTCAGACACAGGTCGCTCCCACGGCGGGGAAACAGGCCTCTGTTTGTAGCGTCTTTTTGCAGAAATGACAGGTGCGTGATTTGGGGCGTGGGGCGGGGTGGGGTGGGGTTGAGGGCTCCCTCTCCTCCCCCTAGGAAGTGGGGCATGGAGAAAGAGAAAGAAAGAGAGAGGGAAGAGAAAGAGAGAGAGGAAAGAAAGAGGGAGATGGAGGGAAGCCCAGGGGACTCAGGGGAGCAGGCTAGGTCATACTCGGGTGGTGGAGTGGCCGTGAGGCAGGTTGGTGCTATTCTGGCCGGCAGCGTTGAAGGTGTTGAAAGTGTGCAGAGGCTGTGTGCCCATGAGGGAGTTGGGGATCATGGTGATGGTGTTGGGCGTCATGAGGGGAATGTCGTCCGGCGATCGGCGTAAGGTGAGGGTGTAGTCCGGCGGGCAGGTGAGCCTCAGGGTGTCCTGGGCTTGGATGGCCTCACACTCCTGCTCCTGCCTCAGCTGCTTCCTCTGCAGGGAGAGGAGACCCTCGTTCTGCAGGTGGGTCACGTCGTTGGCCGCGTTCCTCTGCGGGCTGGGCCGTCGGTGCGTCTCGTGCCGACGTTTGTCCTTCTTGTAGTACAGGGCGGCGAAGGCCAGGATGTTGAGGAAGAGCAAGGAGGCCCCCACGGCGATGGTGACGCTCAGCTCGGTGGAGTAGTCGCGCTTGGTCTCGATGAGGACGGTGGTGTCTTCCGAGCCGGGCTTGGGGGCGTCCTTGGGGCCGTGCTTGGGGGCCCCGGCCGCCGTGACAGACGGACGCTTGGTGGTGGGCCAGACCTTGGCGGGCGAGCGGCGGGTGCCGTAGGGGAAGGACGTCATGTCCAGGGGGGGCACCTTGGTGGTGGTGGACACGTACTGGAAGATCTCGTTCAGGTTGTGCAGGTGGGGCACCAGCTCCAGCCAGAAGGCCACCTTGGTGGCCCGGTAGTGGTCTCGAACCCGGGGCTTGAGGCCGATGTGTAGGTAGAGCTGATCCTTGGGGTTGTACTTGGACCAGGCTACCTCCTCGAAGCGGTTGGGCTTGGTGTGGATGAATTTGGTGTCTTGCGGGACGGGCTGGTTGGGGTCCCTGTGTGAACGGACGGACGGGTGGACACACAGGAGAGAAAGAGAGAGACAAGAGAGAGAGAGAGAGATGAGAGAAAGAGAAAGAGAGGAAAGAGAAGAGACACAGAGAGGAGAGAGTCAGAGAAGGGAGAGAAAGAGAAACCAACAGACAGAGAGATGAGAGAAAGAGAGGAAAGAAGAGAGAAGAAAGGAGAGAGAGAAGAGACAAAAAAGAGGAAAGAGAAGAGAGAGAGGAGAGAGAAAGAAGAGAGAGTGAGAGAGAGAAAGAAACAGAAATGAGAGAGAAAAAGAGGAAAGAAAAGAGAAAGGAGAGAGAGAAGAGAGAGAGGAGAGAGTAAGAGAAGAGAGGAGAGAGTGAGAGAAGAGAGAAACAGAGAGAGAAGAGAGGAGAGAGAACAGAGTGAGAGAGAGAAGGAGAGAAACAGACAGAGACAAGAGAGGAAAGAAGAGAGAGAAGAGAGAGAGGAGAGAGTCAGAGAAGGGAGAGGAAGAGAGAAACCAACAGAGAGTGAGATGAGAGAAAGAGAGGAAAGAAGAGAGGGGAGAAGAAAGGAGAGAGAGAAGAGAGAGAAAAAGAGGAAAGAGGAGAGAGAGGAGAAGAGAGAGAAAAAGAGGAAAGAGGAGAGAGAGGAGAAGAGAGAGAAAAAGAGGAAAGAGGAGAGAGGAGAAGAGAGAGAAAGAAGAGAGAGGAGAGAGTGAGAGAGAGAAAGAGAAACAAACAGAAATGAGAGAGAAAGGAGAGAGAGAAGAGAGAGAGGAAAGAGTAAGAGGAGAGAGTGAGAGAAGAGAGAAACAAACAGAAAGAGAGAAGAGAGAGAGGAGAGAGAGAACAGAGTGAGAGAAGAGAGAGGAGAGAAATAGAGACAAGAGAGGAGAGTGAAAAGAGAGAAGAAAGAGGAAAGAGAGAGAGAGAAGAAAGAGTAGAGATATGAGAGAGAGAAACCAACAGAGAGACAGGCGAGAGAAAGAGAGGAAAGAAGAGAGGAGAGAGAGAAGAGAGGAGAGAGAAAAGAGAGGACAGAGAAGAGAGTAAGAAGAGAGAGAGAAGAGAGGAGAGAGAAAGAGAGGACAGAGAAGAGAAAGAAGAGAGAGGAGAGAGTGAGAGAAGAGAGAGAAAGAGAGAAACAGACCGAGACAAGAGAGAGAAAGAGAGGAAAGAAGAGAGGAGAGAGTGAAAAAAGAGGAGAGAGAGAGAGAGAAGAGAGAGGAAAGAGGAGAGAGAGAGAAGAGAGAGGGAAAGAGAGAAACCAACAGAGAGAGATGAAAGAGAGGAAAGAAGAGAGGAGAGAGAGAGAAGAGAGAGGAAAGAGGAGAGAGAGAGAGAAGAGAGAGGGAGAGAGAGAAACCAACAGAGAGAGATGAAAGAGAGGAAAGAAGAGAGGAGAGAGAGAGAAGAGAGAGGAAAGAGGAGAGAGAGAGAGAAGAGAGAGGGAGAGAGAGAAACCAACAGAGAGAGATGAAAGAGAGGAAAGAAGAGATGAGAGAGAGAGAAGAGAGAGGAAAGAGGAGAGAGAGAGAGAAGAGAGAGGGAGAGAGAGAAACCAACAGAGAGAGATGAGAGAAAGAGATGAAAGAAGAGAGGAGAGAGAGAGAAGAGAGGAGAGAGTGAAAAAAGAGACAGAGAGAGAAAGAGAGGCAAGAGAGAGAAGAGAGCAGAGAGAGAGAAGACAGAGAGAAACAAACAGAAAGAGAGAAGAGAGAGAGAGGGAAGAGAGAGAGAGAAAAGAGAGACGAGAGACAAAGAAACAGAGACAAGAGAGAGAAAGAGAGGAAAGGAGAGAAAAGAGTCATTTAAAATATAGATGCATGGTTTATTCTCCCACCCACCCCCATCCATTCACAGAACTGTCAAAAGAGTCATGGCCGCACTTTTCGTTTTGAATTTAAAAAAAAATTACCTTTATTGGGGGTCAGGTGGTGGCGCAGCAGGTTAAGCGCAGGTGGCGCAAAGCGCAAGGACCTGAGTAAGGATCCCAGTTCGAGCCCCTGACTCCCCACCTGCATGGGAGTCGCTTCACAGGCGGTGAAGCAGGTCTGCAGGTGTCTGTCTTTCTCTCCCCCTCTCTGTCTTCCCCTCCTCTCTCCATTTCTCTCTGTCCTATCCCACAACGAGCGACAACAAGAATAACTACAACAATAAAACGACAAGGGCAAGAAAAGGGAATAAATAAATAAATAAATTAAACATCCTCGTTTGAGGCTGCAGAAAGCTCAGAAAGGTGGATGTCAACTTTGTCAAATGCTCCACCCAGGTTCACGACTGAAACCCCCTCCAGGAAAGACATCATGTCCCCAGATAATAACTTGGAGCCATGTGCATATCAGATGTCAGGCTCAAGGGGGCAAAAAGAAAAAGGAGAGGAGGAGGAGGAGGAGGAGGAGAAGGACAAGGAGGAGAAGAAGAAGGAGGAGGAGAAGGAGGAGGAGAAGAAGGAGAAGAAGGAGGAGGAGGAGAAGGAGGAGAAGAAGGAGAAGGAGAAGAAGGAGGAGAAGGAGGAGGAGAAGGAGGAGGAGGAGAAGGTGAAGGTGAAGGAGGAGAAGGAGGAGGAGGAGAAGAAGAAGGAGGAGAAGAAGAAGGAGGAGGAGGAGGAGAAGGTGAAGGTGAAGGAGGAGAAGGAGGAGGAGGAGAAGAAGAAGGAGGAGGAGGAGGAGAAGAAGAAGGAGGAGGAGGAGGAGAAGGAGGAGAAGAAGAAGGAGGAGGAGGAGGAGGAGAAGGAGAAGGAGAAGGAGGAGAAGGAGAAGAAGGAGAAGAAGGAGGAGAAGGAGAAGGAGGAGGAGGAGGAGAAGGAGGAGGAGGAGAAGGAGGAGGAGGAGAAGGAGGAGGAGGAGGAGGAGAAGGAGGAGAAGGAGGAGAAGGAGAAGAAGGAGAAGAAGGAGGAGAAGAAGGAGGAGAAGAAGAAGAAGAAGAAGAAGAAGAACAAGAAGAAGAAGAAGAAGAAGAAGAAGAAGAAGAAGAAGAAGAAGAAGAAGAAGAAGAAGAAGAAAGACTAGTATAGTCATGAGACCTTTGGAATTTAACTCAAATATGCCTACTAGCTGTCTACAAAATGGGGGACCTCCTCAACTCTTCATCTGCACTATTCCAGCCTTTAGGTCCATGATTGCTCAACAATGTGTTTGGCTTCGTATGTTAACTCTCTTTTCAGCCACCAGGTTCCAGATGCCATCAGGATGCTGGCCAGGCTTCCCTGGATTGGAGACCCCACCCATGTGTCCTGGAGCTGCGCTTCCCCAGAGCCCTGCCCCACTAGGGAAAGAGAGAGACAGGCTGGGAGTGTGGATCCACCTGTCAACGCCCATGTTCAGCGGGGAAGCAATGACAGAAGCCAGACCTGCCACCTTCTGCATCCCACAGTGACCCTGGGTCCATACTCCCAGAGGGATAGAGAATGGGAAAGCTATCAGGGGAGGGGATGGGATACGGAGATCAGGTGGTGGGAATTGTGTGGAGTTGTCCCCCTCTTATCCTATGGTTTGGTCAATGTTCCCTTCTTATAAATAATAAATTGAAAAAAAAAAAAGAAAAGAAATTACGTTTAGTGATATATTGGATAGAAAGAGCCAGAAATTGAAAGACAAGGGGGAGATAGAGAGGGAGAGAAAGACAGAGACACAGCTGCAGCCCTGCTTCAATGCTTATGATGCCTCTCACCTACAGAGGACTAGGATAGAATTTTTTAAAACTTACTTTATTTATTTATTGGATAGAGATAGAAATGGAGAGAAGGAGACAGGGAGAGAGACAGAGAGACCCCTGCAGCCCTGTTCCAACACTCTTGAAGCTTCCCCCCTGTGGGTAGGCACCAGGGACTTGAACCCGGGTTCTTGTGCCTGGGAACAGGTGCCCTCAGCCAGGTGATCCCCCACCTGGCCCCTTCTATCCTATTCTAGACTGTTCACCTGATTCTATTCTATTCTATTCTATTCTATTCTATTCTATTCTATTCTATTCTATTCTATTCTATTCTATTCTAGTCTATTCTAGTCTATTCTATATAATTCTAGCAGATTCTATTCTATTCTCTAATATTCTATTCTATATAATTCTAGCAGATTCTATTCTATTCTCTCATATTCTATTCTATTCTCTCATATTCTATTATATCATATTCTATTCTCATATTCCATTCTATTCTTAAATTCTATGCCACTCCATTTTAATGAAGAGAGACCCCTGCAGCCCTGCTCCACCTATCCTGAAGCCTCCCCCCTTGCAGGTGTGGACCAGGGGCTTGAACTCGGGTCCTTGTGCCTGGGAACAGGTGCCCTCAGCCAGGTAAGCCCCCACCTGGCCCCTTCTGTCCTATTCTAGACTGTTCACCTGATTCTATTCTATTCTATTCTATTCTATTCTATTCTATTCTATTCTATTCTATTCTATTCTATTCTATTCTATTCTATTCTATCCTATCCTATCCTATCCTATCCTATCCTATCCTATCCTATCCTATCCTATCCTATCCTATCCTATCCTATCCTATCCTATAATATTCTATTCTATTCTATCCTATCCTATCCTATAATATTCTATTCTATTCTATTCTATCCTATCCTATAATATTCTATTCTATAATATAATATAATATTCTATTCTATATAATTCTAGCAGATTCTATTCTATTCTATAATATTCTATTCTCTCATATTCTATTCTATTCTCTCATATTCTATTATATCATATTCTATTCTTAAATTCTATTCC
>NC_080185.1:127523909-127558909 GCF_950295315.1 Erinaceus europaeus
CCCCTCTCTGTCTTCCCCTCCTCTCTCCATTTCTCTCTGTCCTATCCAACAACATCATCAATGACAACAATAATAAGCACAACAATGATAAAACAAGGGCAACAAAAGGGGAAAAAATAACCTCCAGGAGCAGTGGATTCATGGTGCAGGCACCAAGCCCCAGCAATAACCCTGAAGGCAAAAAAAAAAAAGAGAGAGAGAGAGAGAGACATATAGATAAAGATGATAGGTGATAAACAGATGACAGATAAATAGGTAGCAGATAAGATAGATGATGCATGAATGAATAGCTAGATAGATAAATGATAGATGAATAGATAGATAGATAGATAGATAGATAGATAGATAGATAGATAGATAGATAGATAGATAGATGATAGAGATAGATGACTGAGAGAAAGATAGATGAGGGGCTAGGTGGTGGTGCAATGGGTTGAGAACACAAGTTACATGGCACAAGGACCCAGGTTCGAACCCCCAGGCCCCACAAGCAGGGGGGAAGCTTTACAAGTGGTGGAGGAGGGCTGCAGGTGTCTCTCTGTCTCTCTCCCTCTCTATCTCTACCTTCCCACTTGATTTTTGGCTGTCTCTATCCAATAAATAAAGATAATAATAATAATAAAAAACAGCCTGCATGGCAAGAGAGATGATAGATGGTTAGACAGATAGATGATAGATAGATAGATAGATAGATAGATAGATAGATAGATAGATAGATAGATGACAGCTTGATACGTTCCTACTCATGACCACAGAATGTGAGCTCAGATCTACAGAGAGGCAGAGGTCACACAAGCTCCTAAGCTGAATATGGGCCCCAGATCACATCCAATCGATAAGGTTGACAGTCAACAATATTGATACCCCTTTCCCATATTAGGGAGCTACTCTCTTCCCTGATCCAGATTTCTGGTCCTTTTTCCAGCCATGACACCATCTCCCCAGACAATAACTTGGGTCCACCTGCATATCAGATTTCAGGCTCAGGGGGAAAAAATAACTAGTACAGTCATGGGTCCTTTGGAATATAACTAAAATATGCCTACTAACTATCTACAAAACAGAGACCCCCTAATCTTTATCTGCACTTTTCCAGCCTTTAGGTTCATGATTGTTCAGCAATTTGTGTGGCTTTGTATGTTAACGTTCTTTTCAGCCACCAGGTTCCAGATGCTACCATGATGCCAACCAGATTTCCCTGGACAGATGACCCCACCAGTGTGTCCTGGAGCTCCGCTTCCCCAGAGACCCACCCCACTAGGGAAAGAGAGAGGCAAGCTGAGAGTATGGATCCACCTGTCAACACCCATGTTCAGCGGGGAAGCAATTACAGAAGCCAGACCTGCCACCTTCTGCATCCCACAATGACCCTGGGTCCATACTCCCAGAGGCATAGAGAATGGGAAAGCTATCAGGGGAGAGGATGGGATACGGAGTTCTGGTGGTGGGAATTGTGTGGAGTTGTACCCCTCTTATCCTATGGTTTGGTCAATGTTTCCTTTTTATAAATAAAAGTTATAGATAATAAAAAAAGATATAAAGCAGAAAAAAAGATGACAGGTGACAGGCAATAGATGGTTGAGGGATGAACAGATAGAGGATAGATAGATTACAGATAGATGAAAGATGAAGAAGAGAAATGACAGATAGATAGACACATAGATATAGATAGATATAGAGATAGATGATAGATATACAGGTGGTTATGTAGATAGATAAATGATGGATGATAAATACAGGTAGATAGATACATCATAGATGACTGAGAAATAGATGATGATAGATGATAGATAGACTAGGTAGACAACAGATTGATAGATGAGATGGTAGGTAGATGATTGAGAGATAGATGGTAGATGATTTGATAAATAGATGATAGACGATTTGATAAATAGATGATAGACTAGGTAGATGATAGATTGGTAGATAGACAGATGATAGGTAGATGATAGATAGATGGTAGGTAGATGATTGAGAGATGATAGGTGATTTGATAGATGGATGATAGATGATATAGGTAGATAGAACATGATAGATGATTGAGAGATAGATGATGATAGATGATAGATAGGTGATAGATAGGTGATAGATGACAGATAGATGGATGATAGATGATACAGGTAGATACACACATGATAGATGATTGAGAGATGATAGATAGATAGATGGATAGACAGATGATAGACTAGGTAGATGACAGATTGATAGATGAGATGGTAGGTAGATGATTGAGAGATAGATGATCTGATAGATAGATAGATAGATAGATAGATATATAGATAGATAATAGATAGGTGATAGATAGGTGATAGACGGATGATAGATGATATAGGTAGATACATATATGATAGATGATTGAGAGATGATGATGATAGATAGATAGATGGATAGACAGATGATAGACTAGGTAGATGATAGATTGATAGATGAGATAGTAGGTAGATGATTGAGAGATAGATGATAGATCATCTGATAGATAGATAGATAGATAGATAATAGATAGGTGATAGATAGATAGGTGATAGATAGGTGACTGATGTCAGGTAGGTAGATAGATGGATGAGACAGATGAGAGAAAGTCATCTCCTATCAGTGACCTCGGGGTCCTGTATCCCCTCCTCTTCCACCTGCTTTGAGACATCCCTACCCAGTACCCAGTACCCAGTACCCAGTACCCATACCCAGTACCCATACCCGGTCTTGGCGAAGTTGGTCCAGTAGGTCATGACCACGGCGCTGAGCATGACGTCGTTCTTGGAGAAATTGCAGCTGAAGAGCTCGGTGGGGCCCACCATGGGGATGCCGAAGACGTAGGGCACCTCGTCCCCGTGTGCTGAGTCGGCCCAGCTGGGCTTCATGTCGCTCTGGCAGTGGTGGTAGAAGGCGTAGAAGTAGGTGGGTGAGCCGTACTGGGCGTGCAGGTCGGCCGTGGCTACGGCGGGGGCCACCCACTGGTGATCGGTGAACAGGGCCACCAGGGTCTTGCGACGCGTCTCTGGGTTCTCCTTGTCGGCCCAGTCGGTGTACATGAACTTGATGGTCTCCCTCAGGGTGTCCTTGCCCTCAGGGTAGCCGTACAGGTTGTCCACGAAGTTGGACACAGAGAAGTCGAAGTCGCTGGGGGTGACGCCGTCCTCCCCGTCCACCAGTCCGTCCACGAACTTGAAGCCCTCTCCCTGGTTGACGCCCAGCATGATGTCGTAGTTGAGGAACTCGCCCTGCTCCATGAGGATCTGGGGGTCGTCCGGGATGACGTCCCCGTCGATCACCGGCCCGAAGGCGATGTGGTAGGTGGCGGGGGTCACGGCCTGCTGGAGCAGCTCCCGGGGGCTCTTGGCGCGGAGACACTCCACCAGCTGGGCTGTGTCGGCCGCCCCGCAGCCCACCCGCTCCGCCAGTTGCCGCGTGTACTTGGCCGGCTGGTAGTTGACAGCCCAGCTGGACAGGGCCGTGCCACTCTGGATGACGGCCTTCTGGAACAGACCTGGGGACAGGGCGGCACAGGGGGCAGGGCTGAGGCTGGGCCGGTGACAGCAGCAACACACGGGGCTCAGGGGGCCTGGTTCTCTCTCTCTCTCTCTCTCCTTATCCTTCAGCATGCAATTTCTCTCAGAAAGCATGCAATGTCTCTCTCAGAAAGCATGCAACATCTCTTGCTTGGAAAGCATGCAATGTCTCTCAGAAAGCATGCAATCTCCCTCAGAAAGCATACGTCTGTCTCTCTCAGATAGCATGCAATGTCTCTCAAAAAGCACACAATGTCTCTCAGAAAGCATGCAATCTCCCTCAGAAAGCGTACAATGTCTATCTCTCTCAGCATAAAATGTCCTCAGAAATCATGCAATGTCTATCTCTCAGAAAGCATAGAACATCTATCTCTCTCAGATAGCATGAAATGTCTCTCAGAAATCATGCAATGTCTGTCTCTCTCAGAAAGCATGCAATGTCACTCTCAGAAAGCATGCAACATCTTTCTTGGAAAGCATGCAATGTCTCTCAGAAAGCATGCAATGTCTCTCAGAAAGCATACAACATATATCTCTCTCATAAAGTATGCAATGTCTCTCAGAAAGCATGCAATCTCAGAAAGCATGCAATGTCTCTTTCCTGGAAAGCATGCAATGTCTCTCAGAAAGCATACAATGTCTATATCTCTCAGAAAGCATGCAATGCCTCTCTCTCAGAAAGCATACAATGTCTATCTCTCTCAGAAAGCATACAATGTCTATCTCTCTCAGAAAGCATGCAATTCCTATCTCTCTCAGAAAGCATACAATGTCTATCTCTCTCAGAAAGCATACAATGTCTACCTCAGAAAGCATGCAACATCTCTTTCTTAGAAAGCAAGCAATGTCTCTCAGAAAGCATACAACATCTATGTCTCTCATAAAGTATGCAATGTCTCTCAGAAAGCATGCAATCTCCCTCAGAAAGCATGTAATGTCTCTTTCTTGGAAAGCATGCAATCTCTCTCAGAAAGCATACAACATCTATCTCTCTCAGAAAGCATGTAATGTCTCTCAGAAAGCATGCAATCTCTCTCAGAAAGCATGCAATGTCTATCTCTCTCAGAAAGCATGAAATCTCTTTCAGAAACCATGCAACGTCTCCCTCAGAAAATATGCAACCCCTCTCTTTCTCAAAGCAAGCAACCTCTCTCTCTCTCTAAGGAATAGCTCTCTCAAATCATGTAACATATTTCTCTATTTCTCTCTCAAAGCATGCAACCTCTCTCTCTCTCTAAGTATGTAGCTCTTCTCTCTCTGTCTCATAAAGCATGTGACCTCTCTCTCTCTAAGCATACAACCTTTCTCCTAAAGCATGAAATCTCTCTCGTAGAGCATGCAACCTTTCTTTTTATAAAGCACGCAACCTCTCCCAGAAAGTATGAAACC
The DNA here is from genome assembly GCF_950295315.1 of Erinaceus europaeus. Classification (NCBI taxonomy): domain Eukaryota; kingdom Metazoa; phylum Chordata; class Mammalia; order Eulipotyphla; family Erinaceidae; genus Erinaceus; species Erinaceus europaeus. The sequence goes on from NC_080185.1 coordinate 127,528,805, forward strand.
TCTCTCTCTCTCTCTCTCTCCATGCAACCTCTATCTCTAAGCATGCAACTTGTCACTCTCAAAGCATGCAAACTCTCTCTCAAAACATGGGACCTCTCTCTCAAATCATGCAACCTCTCTCTTTCTCAAAGCATGCAATATCTCTTTCTCAAATCATGCAACCTCTCTGTCTCTAAGCATGCAACCTGTCTCTCTCAAAGCATGGAACCTCTTTCTCTCTCAAAGCATGCAACCTCTCTGTCTTCAAAGAATGTAGCCCCCCTCAAAGCATGCAAACTCTCTCTCTCTTTCCATGCAACCTGTCTCTCTCAAAGCATGCAAACTTTCTCTCTCTCTCTCCTCCTCTCTCAAAGCATGCAACCTCTCTCTTTCTCTTCAAAGAATGCAACTTCTCTCTCAGCATACAACTTCTCTCTCAAAGCATGCAGCCTATCTCTAAGCATGCAATATCTTTCTTTCTCTCAAAGCATGCAAACTCTCTCTTTCAAAGCATGCAAACTCTCTCTCTGTCTCTCAAAGCATGCAAACTCTATCTCTCAAATCATGCAAACTCTCTATCTCTCTCAAAGCATGCAAACTCTCTCTGTCTCTCAAAGCATGCAATATCTTTCTCTCAAATAATGCAAACTCTCTCTTTCAAAGCATGCAAACTCTCTCTGTCTCTCAAAGCATGCAATCTCTTTCTTTCTCTCAAAGCATGCAAACTCTCTGTCTCTCAAAGCATGCAAATTCTCTATATCTCTAAAAGCATGCAAACGCTCTCTTTCAAAGCATGCAAACTCTCTCTCAAAGCATGCAAACTCTGTGTCTCTCAAAGCAGGCAAACTCTCTCTTTCAAAGCATGCAAACTCTGTGTCTCTCAAAGCATGCAATATCTTTCTTTCTCTCAAATCATGCAAACTCTCTCTTTCAAAGCATGCAAACTCTCTCTCAAAGCATGCAAACTCTGTGTCTCTCAAAGCAGGCAAACTCTCTCTTTCAAAGCATGCAAACTCTGTGTCTCTCAAAGCATGCAATATCTTTCTTTCTCTCAAATCATGCAAACTCTCTCTTTCAAAGCATGCAAACTCTCTCTCAAAGCATGCAAACTCTCTGTCTCTCAAAGCAGGCAAACTCTCTCTTTCAAAGCATGCAAACTCTGTGTCTCTCAAAGCATGCAATATCTTTCTTTCTCTCAAATCATGCAAACTCTTTCAAAGCATGCAAACTCTCTCTCAAAGCATGCAAACTCTGTCTCTCAAAGCATGCAAACTCTCTCTTTCAAAGCATGCAAACTCTCTCTGTCTCTCAAAGCATGCAAACTCTCTCTCTGTCTCTCAAAGCATGCAAACTCTCTCTCTCAAAGCAAGCAAACTCTCTGTCTCTCAAAGCATGCAAACTCTCTGTCTCTCAAAGCATGCAAACTCTCTCTCTGTCTCTCAAAGCATGCAAACTCTCTCTTCTGGAATAAGCTGAGAGGGATGTGCGCACAGGGGGCATAGTCACTATTTCTCATTTATTGGGCGGCAGCAGCACAGGGAACTCCTTTACTGGCTTTCAAAGTGAAAATAATAACTAGGAACAATAATAATGTATAATCATCATCACAATCATAATAAAAATAACCTTTAAGACTTCAGACACATCCTTACTCACAGCGACACTTCAGACACATCCTTACTCACAGCGACCGTCCTCACGATTGCTAGAATGATGGCACCACCCTCCCCGGCCAAAGACACGATGGGAGGCGGATTGCGGTGGAATATTACCCTGCCCGGAAAAAGGTGCCGGCAGCCCCAGCTCACCTTCCGAATAGTGCGACAGCGTCAAGAGGCTGACACAGGAGGCTCCGGCCCCAGACCCGAAGATGGTCACCCTCTTGGGGTCCCCCCCAAAGGCACCCACATTCTCTTCGATCCAACGCAGGGCCTGGATTTGGTCCAAGAGGCCATAGTTTCCTTTGGCTGCCTGGTCACCGGTGCTCAGAAAGCCTGGAAGGCAAGACAGACGACAGTCAGGGGGCCCCGGGTCTGCAGGGTGAACGCAGGACCCCAAGTTTGTGGGGAAGACAAGAGGGGCCATTCTCAGTGCGACCTGGACACATCCTAATTTTTTGAGCTTTTTTTCCGTTGGTTTGTTTGTTTTCACGAGCGTCTCTGGATCGATTCTGCTGTGGTGGCTGAAGCTTTGTCGCTCTGGGCTGAGTTTTTCCAGTGGGAAAGAGATAAGAAGGAGAGGAAGAGAGAGAGAGAGACAGAGAGAGAGAGACAGAGAGAGAGGGAATGAAAAAGAGGAGAGAGAAAAGTAAGAAAGAAGTGAGAGGAAGAGAGAGAGAGAATGAAAAAGAGGAGAGAGAAAAGTAAGAAAGAAGTGAGAGGAAGAGAGAGAGAGAATGAAAAAGAGGAGAGAGAAAAGTAAGAAAGAAGTGAGAGGAAGAGAGAGAGAGAATGAAAAAGAGGAGAGAGAAAAGTAAGAAAGAAGTGAGAGGAAGAGAGAGAGAGAATGAAAAAGAGGAGAGAGAAAAGTAAGAAAGAAGTGAGAGAAGAGACAGAACAGGGAGAGACAAAAGAGAGAGAAGACAGGAGAGAGTGAGGCAACAAAACAGAGAGAGAGATAGAAGAGACGGAATGAAAGAGGGGAGAGAGAAAAGTTAGAAAAAAGAGAGGAGAGAAAAGGCTAAGCAAAGGGAGAGAAGAGGAAGAAGGGAGACAAAAGAGAGAGAAGAGAGTGAGGCAAAAAGAGAGAAAGAGAGAGAGGGGCGAGAGAGATAGAGATACAGATAGATGATAGATAGATAGATATAGATAGATGATAGATAGATACATGTATAGATAGATGATAGATAGATAGATGATTGATAGATAGATAGATGATAGATAGATAGATATAGATAGATGATAGATAGATAGATGATAGATAGATATAGATAGATGATAGATAGATGATAGATAGATGCATGTATAGATAGATGATAGAGATAGATAGATGATAGATAGATGATTGATAGATAGATAGATGATAGATATATAGATAGATAGATATATAGATGATAGATAGAGATAGATAGATGAGAGATAGATGATAGATAGATGATAGATAGATAGATATAGATAGATGATAGATAGATACATGTATAGATAGATGATTGATAGATAGATAGATGATAGATAGATAGATATAGATAGATGATTGATAGATAGATAGATGATAGATAGATAGATAGATAGATATAGATAGATGATTGATAGATAGATAGATGATAGATAGATAGATAGATATAGATAGATGATTGATAGATAGATAGATGATAGATAGATAGATAGATATAGATAGATGATTGATAGATAGATAGATGATAGATAGATAGATAGATATAGATAGATGATTGATAGATAGATAGATGATAGATAGATAGATAGATATAGATAGATGATTGATAGATAGATAGATGATAGATAGATAGATATAGATGATAGATAGATGATAGATAGATACATGTATAGATAGATGATAGAGATAGATAGATGATAGATAGATGATTGATAGATAGATAGATAGATGATAGATAGATATATAGATGATAGATAGAGATAGATAGATGAGAAATAGATGATAGATAGATGATAGAGATAGATAGATGATAGATAGATAGATGATAGATATATAGATGATAGAGATAGATAGATGATAGATAGATGATAGATAGATAGATGATAGACAGATAGATGATAGATATATAGATAGATAGATGATAGACAGATAGATGATAGATATATAGATAGATAGATGATAGATAGATAGATAGATGATAGATATATAGATAGAGATAGATAGATGATAGATAGATGATAGACAGATAGATGATAGATATATAGATAGATAGATGATAGATAGATATATAGATGATAGATATATAGATAGAGATAGATAGATGATAGATAGATGATAGATAGATAGATGATAGATGATAGACAGATAGATGATAGATATATAGATGATAGATAGATAGATGATAGACAGATAGATGATAGATAGATATATAGATGATAGATAGATAGATGATAGATAGATGATAGACAGATAGATGATAGATAGATATATAGATGATAGATAGATAGATGATAGATAGATAGATGATAGATATCACACAAACCAAACTACTGACCCCCTTCTTGTGCCCTAAGCCACCCATGTGGCATCAGAATTTGAACCTGGGCATCTCATCACAAAGAAATGATTCTCCCAGGTGACCCACTGTGCTGCCCTACCTGTGTGATCAATATCTATCTGTCTGTCTATCTATATCTATCTATCTATCTATCTATCTATCTATCTATCTATCTATCATCTGTTTATCTATCATCTACCTATCAATCATCTATCTATCATCTGTCTATCTACCTATCATCTATCTACCTATCTATCAATCATCTATCTACCTATCTATCCATCTGTCTGTCCATCCATCTGTCCATCCATCCATCTATCCATTATCTATCTATCTATCAATCAATCATCTATTTATCTATCCATCATCTATCTATTTATCTATAATCTATCTATCATCTATCTACCTATCAATTATCTATCTATTTACATACCTATCTAACAATCATCTATCATCTACCTATCTATCTACGTACCTATCTATCAATCATCTATCGATCATATATCAATCATCTATCTATCAATCTATCTATATCTATCATCTATCTACCTATCTATCAATCATCTATCTATCTACATACCTAACAATCATCTATCAGTCTATCCATCCATCATCTATCTATGTTCCTATCTATCAATCATCTATCTATCATCTATCATCTATCTTTCTACCTATCAATCATCTATCGATCACCTATCAATCTTCTATCTACCAATCATCTATCTATCATCTGTCTATATATTTCTATCCCTGTGCCTATAGCTATCATCTATCTTACATCTATCTAATCAACCATCTATCTATTCCTATGTCTATATCTATCATTTCTCTATGTCAGCTATTTCTCATCTATCTGTATCTATCATCTATCTTTATATACACACATATATTTATACTGATCTCTATCTCCATACCTCCCTCTATCTGTATATCCCTATGCCAACCTATTTATATTTATCCTTTAAAAAAATTTTATATTTATTTTCCCTTTTGATGACCTTGTTGTTTTATTGTTGTAGTTATGATTATTGTTGTTGCTGATGTCCTTGTTGTTGGATAGGACAGAGAGAAATGGAGAGAGGAGGGGAAGACAGAGAGGGGGGGAGAGAAAGACAGACACCTGCAGACCTGCTTCACCGCCTGGGAAGCGACTCCCCTGCAGGTGGGGAGCCGGGGGCTCGAACCAGGATCCTTACACCAGTGCTTGCGCTTTGCGCCACCTGCGCTTAACTCCAACTCCCTTAATATATTTATCTACATCTATCTACATCTATCTATCTATCTATCTATCTATCTATCTATCTATCTATCTTATACAGAGATATCTATGTATCTACCTCTATATTATCTATATTTCTAGAAATCTATCTATATCCATACCTATATACCTGGACATCGATGTGTCTTATCTATCTTCTGTCACATATCAATCATCTTTCTCTATAGCTATCAATCAACCAGTCTATCATCTATCTGTCTATGTATCTATCATCTATCATCCATCTACATGCATATTTATCTATATCTATTTAAAACTATCTACATCTATATATCTCTATCATCTATCCATATTATCTATCTGTCATCCATCACCTGTCTATCTACATACCTAACAATCATCTATCATCTATGATCTATCTATCCATCCATCCATCTATCCATCCATTTATCTACATATCTATCTATCAATCATCTATCTATCCATCCATCTATCTATCATTTATCTACCTTTCTATCATCTATCAATCATCTATCGATCACCTATCAATCTTCTATCAATCATCTATATATCTATCATCCATCACCTGTCTATCTACATACCTAACAATCATCTATCATCTATGTATCTATCTATCCATCCATCTATCCATCCATTTATCTACATATCTATCTATCAATCATCTATCTATCCATCCATCTATCTATCATCTATCTACCTTTCTATCATCTATCAATCATCTATCGATTACCTATCAATCTTCTATCAATCATCTATATATCTATCATCCATCACCTATCATCTATCTATCTATCTATCTATCTATCTACTCTTTATCCATCATCTATTTACATCTATCAATCTATCTAGCAATCATCTATCCATCCATCTATCCATCCATTTATCTACATATCTATCTATCAATCATCTATCTATCCATCCATCTATCTATCATCTATCTACCTTTCTATCATCTATCAATCATCTATCGATCACCTATCAATCTTCTATCAATCATCTATATATCTATCATCCATCACCTATCATCTATCTATCTATCTACTCTTTATCCATCATCTATTTACATCTATCAATCTATCTAGCAATCATCTATCCACCCATTAACTATCTATCATCTATCATCTCTCTCTCTCTCTCATCTATCTATGATCTACCTATCATCTATCTATAGATCATCTATCTATCCATTAACTATCTACCATCTATCTATCTATCTATCTATCTATCTATCATCTGTGTATCTATCATCTATCTACTATCTATCTATCTATCTATCTATCTATCTATCTATCTATCTGTCTCCTGACTGCTCCCCACAGAGGCACGACCCACAATTAAACGAAAATTAATATTTATTTATTTACTCCCTTTTGTTGCCCTTGTTATTTTTTTATTGTTGTTGTAGTTATTGTTGTTATTGATGTCGTCGTTGTTGGATAGGACAGAGAGACATGGAGAGAGGAGGGGAAGACAGAGAGGGGGAGAGAAAGACAGACACCTGCTGACCTGCTTCACCGCCTGTGAAGCGACTCCCCTGCAGGTAGGGAGCCAGGGGCTCAAACCAGGATCCTTCCACCTGTCCTTGAGCTGGACCCACATTTTTCAAAGAAATATTTGCTGATCATGCTGGTTTGGTGTGCCCTGAGCTTCCACTGCTGCAATCAGCCTGGGATTTCTTTTCCAAAGCATCCTGCATCATCATCATCAACATCACAATAGTAGTAATAATATTTTTTTGCAAGGGAATCTTAGCTTCACCATAAGACCAAAAATTCACCCCCCAAAAACAGAGCTAGTGCAATCACCAGGTCCCAGACGTCTCCTGACAGGGTTGCAGCAAACCTATCTTTCTCTCCAGTTTTGCAAATTTTTGCATTTTTTGCAAATTTAATTCCTGCCCTGGGGAGAGCAGAATGGGTTTTTTTTTTCCCCCAAAGGAAAGACTAATTAATATGGAAGCTGACTTTCACTAGAAGATTCAAAGTCTGCGTTGGAAGGGTCCTGAATCTTTCCCCTTTGGGTAGAATTAAGGGGCGAATGCCGCTGTGAAATCTTTTTATATGAATTTTAATAGACTGTTAATATTGATTTTCAAAATAATGAGATAATGCTGATTCCACCCCGTTCTCCCCTCCAGAGTTCTGTGCCTGGGAACAGGTGCACTCAGCCAGGTGAGTCCCTACTATCATAATCCACACTGTTCTGTTCTATTCTATTCCTTTTTATTTATAAAATGGAAATATTGACATGGCTGTAGGATAAGAGGGGTACAATTCCACACAATTGCCACCACCAGAACTTTTTATTATTCTATTCTATTCTATTCTATTCTATTCTATTCTATTCTATTCTATTCTGTTTACTCTATTCTATTCTATTCTGTTCTATTCAATTCTACTCTACTCTATTTTATTCTATTCTACTCTATTTTATTCTATTCTACTCTATTTTATTCTATCCTATCCTATTCCATTCCATTCCACTCTATTCTACCCTACGCTATCATATTCTATCCTATTCCATTCCAGTCTACTGGGGAGAGAGAGAGAGAGAGAGAGAGAGAGAGAGAGAGACTTTCAGCACTGTCTCACCACTTGTGAAGCTTCTCTTCTGCAGGTGGGGACCAGGAGTCTTGAACCCTGATCCTTGTGCATTGTAATGTGAACGTTTAACGAGCTGTGCCACTGCCTGGCCCCTATTGTGAGGTTTGGATGTGTGTGCACTGACAGTGTGTTATCATAACAGATTTGGAAAGAGCCCTGTGGAATGTCTCTCTATTTGCCCTGGAAATCTGGTCTGAGCTGGACCCAGCTGTTGGGGATTCCAGCAACTCCAAATGCACAGAAATGGGAAGAAGCAAAGGCCAGGATATTTTTCACGGAGCCCCGGACAGCTGTGTGCAAAGCTCTAGTTCTTGGTTGGCTTTTTCCACCTAATTATCTGGGAGATTTAGAGAGAAAGATCCACGTGTAGGAGATTGCAAGGCACACAGGGAATAGAAAAGGCTGCGGAAACAGCTTGGAAGCCAACCCAGCCTTGCTGATTAGCTTCATGAATCTCTGAGCATCCTCTCTCCCTACCTGTCTGCCTATCTATCAGCCTATCTATCTATCTATCTTTCTATCTACCAATCTATCTCAGTCATCTATCATCTATCTAATCAGTCATCTATTTATCTATAATCTATCTGTCTATATCAGTCATCTATCATATATCTGTCATCTATCTATAATCTATACTCATCTATTTATCTACCAATCTATCTCAGTCATCTATCATCTATCTATCTATCTATCTATCTATCTATCTATCATCTATCTACCGATCTATCTCAGTCATCTATCATCTATCTCAGTCATCTATCATCTATCTATCTATCTATCTATCATCTATCTACCAATCTATCTCAGTCATTTATCATCTATCATCTATCTATCTCAGTCATCTATCATCTATCTATATATCTATCTACCAATCTATCTCAGTCATCTATCATCTATCTATCTATCATCTATCTATCTACCAATCTATCTATCTCAGTCATCTATCATCTATCTATCATCTATCTACCAATCTATCTATCTCAGTCATTTATCATCTATCATCTATCTATATATCTATCTACCAATCTATCTCAGTCATCTATCATCTATCTATCAATCATCTATCTACCAATCTATCTATCTCAGTCATCTATCATCTATCTATCATCTATCTACCAATCTATCTCAGTCATTTATCATCTATCATCTATCTATCTCAGTCATCTATCATCTATCTATATATCTATCTACCAGTCTATCTCAGTCATCTATCATCTATCTATCTATCTATCTATCTATCTATCTATCTATCTACCAATCTATCTATCTCAGTCATCTATCATCTATCTCAGTCATCTATCACCTATCTATCTATCTATCTATCTATCTATCATCTATCTACCAATCTATCTCAGTCATTTATCATCTATCATCTATCTCAGTCATCTATCATCTATCTATATATCTATCTACCAATCTATCTCAGTCATCTATCATCTATCTATCATCCATCCAATCATTCATCCATCCATCCATCCAATCATCCATCCATCCAATAATCCATCCATCCAATCATCCATCCATCCATCCATCCAATCACCCATCTATCTCTCCAATCATCCATCCATCCATCCATCCATCCATCCATCCATCCATCCATCCATCCACCCATCCATCCACCCATCCAACCACAAACCCAGCGAGGCATCTTTGTTTCTTTTCATCTCTGACTTAAATAGGAGCGTAAGGAATTGAGGAAGCAAATGCAGAATGGCTAGGCCTACAGAATGATTCAGAGGGCAGCCCTCCCTCCCCCAATCCTGCTTAAGAGCAATGAAGCCTATTAAGTTCTCCTGCTCCCTGGGGTCTAAGGAGGAATGTTCACACCATCACTGTAGTTGCTGAGGACATTAAGATCTCCAGCATATCAACAACGCCACCTTCCTTCCACAAGCCTTTCCACCATAACCAGGCTCCCGAAATTCATCCTGGAGCCCAGGCTCTTGGTGCACTGAGGGCCGTTGTTTTAACAACGCCGTCACCTTCCTCTCCCTCCCTGCAACTGTTCCCCGTCGTCTGCAGGCTCATGCTTTATTTATTATTTAAGACTTGCCTGCAGCCCGTTTGTGGAACAATTTTTTTCCTACAGGGAAGGAAATGAGGAGGCGGACAGCAAGAGCGGAGCTTTATAACAATTGCACAACAGCGGGCTGTGGGTTTCCTTAGAAGGAGCCTCTGGCGGGGGCGAGCCCAGAGCAATGTTGCAAAACTCCCCAAGACGGAGTGTTTGTGGAGAGTTCCCAGGTGTGTTCTGGGAGGGAAGAGGGAGCATGGGAGGCGAAGGAGTGGGAGGTGAAGGGGTGGTAGTTCTTGCCAGCTTCCTTTTCAGGTTTGAAATCGATGGATACCCATTTATCCGAGTGACTGATGTCCTCTGACCCATCATCTGCTTACACATTAACCTAAGAATCCATCCATGCAACTCTCTATACTCCCATCCACCCATCGATCCCTCCAACCATATATGTATCCATATATACATCCATCTAGCCATCCATCCATCCATCCATCCATCCATCCATCCACCCACCCACCCATCCATCCATCCATCCACCCACCCATACAATTATTCATCCATCCACCCACCCATCCATCCATCCATTCATCCTTCCATCCAATTATCCACCCATACAATTATTCATCCATCCATCCACCCATCCAATTATCCATCTATCCACCACCCATCTTTTCATCCAACCATCCAATCATCCATCTACCCAATTATTCATCTATCTAATTATTACAATTAGATAGATGAATCTATAATCCATCTATCCAATTATTCATCCATCCATCTATCCATCCATCAAACCATCCATCCATCCAATTATCCATTCACCCATCCAATTAACATCCAACCACCCATCCAATTATTCATCGATCCATCCAATTATCCACCCATCCAATTTACCATCCATTCACCCATCCAATTACTCATCCATCCATCCATCTACCCATCCAATTATTTATCCATCTATCCATCCATCCATCCATTTATTTAGGCATCTCTCTAGTCACATATTCATCCATCCTTCTATCCATATATCCACCTATATATTTATTTATTCATTCATAAATACATATATCCCTACCCAATTATACACTCCTCTATCCAGTCTAGCTTTTAATCCATCCATTTACCTACACATCAATTCAATCTATCCATCCATCTTCCTATGAGTCTATCTGCAGGTTTACCAATTCCCCCATCCATCCATCCATCCATCCATCCATCCATCCATCCATCCATCCATCCATCCAGTTATCTGTTTCTTTTTTTTAATTTTCCCTTTTGTTGCTCTTGTTGCTTTTTTTTTTATTGTTGTAGTTATTATTGATGTCATCATTGCTGGATAGGACAGAGAGAAATGGAGAGAGGAGGGGAAGACAGAGGGGGAGAGAAAGACAGACACCTGCAGATCTGCTTCACCACCTGTGAAGCGACTACCCTGCAGGTGGGGAGCCGGGGGCTCGAACCGGGATCCTTATGCCGGTCCTTGCGCTTTGCGCCACCTGCGCTTAACCCACTGAGCTACTGCCTGACTCCTATTATGTTTCCATCTACACATGTCCCCATCCACTCATACACCTTCACCTATCCATCCATCTATGCACGCATCCACAAATCCATCTTTGTTCCTCTCCATCTCCCATGTAAAGGAAGGAGTAGTGGGTGGAGGACAGATATTTAGAATGATGGGAATTTCTAAATGACTGACTTCCTAGCCTAGATCCCAACCTCCCACTTGAGAGACATTAAGTAGCACTTCAGTCTTTCAAAAAACAAATACCAGCATTTTTCAGACTCCTCTAGCGGACGGAAAACAGCTGATCTTGAATTATTACATAAGCTTTCAAGACGTCAGGAGTTTTGCCCGAGGCCCTCTAAGTCCTACTTGTTTGTGGCACAGCATAAAAGATGTTTGCTTACTTATTTATTTATTTTTTTATTTCTGTCATTATTTCCAGATGATGACATCTTCTCCCTACAGAATAGCTCTGAAAGTTCAAACTCAAGTTGTGTGTGGGCCAAGGAAAATTCTGGAATGATAGGACCAAGAGGTACTTGTCATATGCTTGAGACTATGTTGACCATGTCCATGTCCCATGTCCAGCGGAGAAGCAATGACAGAAGCCAGGACTCCCACCTTCTGCTCCCCAGAAAGAATTTGGGTCCAGGCTCCCAGAGGAATAAAGAACAGGGAAGCTTCCAATGGAGGGGATAGGACAGGGGACTCTGGGGGTGGGAACTAGGTGGGATTGTCGCCCTGTGATCATACCATCTTGTTCACCATTATTCAATCACTAATGAAAATTATTTTTAAAAATATGTTATAACGTGCTGGTCAGTAGTGCACCGGGTCAAACACACATGGTAAGAAGTGTAAGGGTCTGAGCAAAGATCCTGGTTCAAGACCCCAGGCTCCCCACATGCAGGAGGGAAGCTTCATGAGTGGTGAAGCAGGGTTTCAGGTCTCTCTCTCTCTCCCTATCTTTTTCTATCTATCTATCTTTTTTCTCTATCTTCTCTCTCTATCTTCCTCTCCCCTCTCAATTTCTCTCTGTCACTATCCAAAAGTAAATTAGTTAATTAATTTAAAAGGATAGGAAAACATTCAATAGAGGGCATGGGACAGGGAATTCTGGTGGTGGGGACTGTGTGGAATTGTTCCCCTGTGATCTTACCATCTTGTTCATCGTTATTAAATCACTTAATTAAAAAAAAACACACACACACAAATCCTTCCCTTCGGCTACCTAGAATAATTCTAGTTAGGTACTTGCAGCAGAAAAAGAGCTATTAGCAGGCACTAGGTTTAAAAGAAAAAAAAAATCGAAGTGTGTGTGAAAAGAGAGTGATTATCAAAAGAGATAATAGAATGAAATAAACAAAAACCAAAAAGGCAGGAGAGGGAGGTGAAGCAGACCATGTAATGGACTTGCAAGATGGAGGCTCTGAGTTTGAACCCAAAGTCACATATTCCAGAGTGATGCTCTGGGTATCACCCTCCACCCCTCTCTCCTCACCAGCCCTTTCTTTAAAATTTCCATTTTAGTGATCGAAGGGGATGTGTGTGTCAAAGCTTTTCACCTTCAGGAAACGAACCCAGTGTTGGGAACGGGGGTGGAAGTTGACCCCTGTCATAATTGTATAAACCAATATTTAATCACTGATAAGATAAATACAATTTTAAAAAGAGAAGAACTTAAAAACTAATGCCATTCAGGAAAAGTGATTCCATTGTGTTCTCAAAAGGTTCACAATCCAGCACATCCTTGAGTTTAATGTCTTTTCTTTTTATTTGTTGATTTAATTTTTTTATTTATAAAAAGGAAACACTGAATAAACCATAGGATAAGAGGGGGACAACTCCACACAATTCCCACCACCATATTTCCGTATCTCATCCCCTCCCCAGACAGCTTTCCTATTCTTTATCCCTCTGGGAGTATGGACCCAGGGTCATTGTGGTTTGCAGAAGGTGGAAGGTCTGGCTTCTGTCATTGCTTCCCCGCTGAACATGGGCGTTGACTGGCCAATCCATACTCCCAGTCTGCCTCTCTCTTTCCCTAGTGGGGAAATTTTTCTCTGTCCAGTTGGAGAATGAGACCCAGGAGCAAAATCTCACAGGGTGCCCTTCCATTGGCTCAATTTTTAAATTTTTTAATTAATTACTGGATAGAGACTGAGAGAAATTGAAAGGGGAGAAAGAGACAGAGAGGGAGAGAGACAGACAGACCCCTGCAGCCCTGCTCCACAGCTCACGAAGCTTCCCCCCTGCAGGTGCGGACCGGGAACTTGAACCCGGGTCCTTGTGCCTGGGAACAGGTGCCCTCAGCCAGGTGAGCCCCCACCTAGCCCCTTCTATCCTATTCTAGACTGTTCACCTGATTCTATTCCATTCCATTCCATTCCATTCCATTCCATTCCATTCCATTCCATTCCATTCCATTCCATTCCATTCCAGCTTATCCTATTCTATTCTATTCTATTCTATTCTATTCTATTCTATTCTATTCTATTCTATTCTATTCTATTCTATTCTATTCTATTCTATCCTATTCCATTCCATTCCAGCTTATCCTATTCTATTATTCTATTCTATTCTATTCTATTCTATTCTATTCTATTCTATTCTATTCTATTCTATTCTATTCTATTCTATTCTATTCTCCTATCCTATCCTATACTATTCCATTCCAGCTTATTCTATTCTATTCTATTCTATTCTATTCTATTCTATTCTATTCTATTCTATTCTATTCTATTCTATTCCATTCCATTCCATTCCATTCCATTCCATTCCATTCCAGCTTATCCTATTCTATTCTATTCTATTCTATTCTATTCTATTCTATTCTATTCTATTCTATTCTATTCTATTCTATTCTATTCCATTCCAGCTTATCCTATTCTATTCTTCTATTCTATTCTATTCTATTCTATTCTATTCTATTCTATTCTATTCTATTCTATTCTATTCTATTCTATTCTATTCTATTCTATTCTATTCTCCTATCCTATCCTATCCTATTCTATACTATTCCATTCCATTCCAGCTTATTCTATTCTATTCTATTCTATTCTATTCTATTCTATTCTATTCTATTCTATTCTTCTATTCTATTCTATTCTATTCCACTCCACTCCATTCCATTCCATTCCATTCTAGCTTATTCTATTATAGTCTAACATATTTATTCTAATTATTCTAGCATATTCTATTCTATTCCAGAATATTCTATTATATTCTGTTATGACATTCTATTTTAGTTTATTTTACTCTACTAGATTCTATGGTAATCTATCATATTTTATGAAAGTATGCTATTCTCCTGTATTATATCATAAATAAAGCTATTCTTTTATCTATCCTTCATTTCTTATTTAAAGTACATTATATATATTATATTAAGATAAGACAGAGAGAAATCAAGAGAGATGAGGGAAACAGAGAGACATCCTCAGCTCTGGTCCACCACTTGTAAAGCTTTTCCCCCCTGTATGTAGGTGGGGACCGAAGGTTCGAACCCGGGTCCTTGTGGCTGGGAACAGGTGCCCTCAGCCAAGTGAGCCTCTGCTCAGGCTCTCATATATACATATATTTAGTTTTTATTAGTTTCTTTAATGTGGAAAGAAGCATTAAATACTCATTAACCGGGCAGAATGAAAGAGAAATGTCCCCCCCATCTCCCCATCAAACCACGGCTAGTCTAATCAACCCAACCTAAGCGGCCCCGGTGAAATCAACTTCTTCCGTGAGCTACGAGATGGTGCGATTAAATTCATTTTCAGCTTTAATTATGGACACGACAGCGAAGGAAATAGCAACACAATTGCATCCCGGTACAAGCAAGTTTCCAAGAATTCGTCGAGAGAATGAGGCCAAGAAGAAAAATTGGTCAATTTATCTAGCTATAAAGCTGGGGGGGGGGGGGGGAGAAACTAGATGCTGAAACAGAAACACATGTTTTAACTCATATTGGGAAAGCTATTCTCAAATAAACAAACTAACAAGCAAAAAAAAAAAAAAAAAACCTCAAATAATAATAAAACCACACTCGGTCATAAATAATTAGTGGGGGAAAATAAATCTGTAGGAGACGACAGAGAATGACTATCTTTGTGATCTAGAGATTGGGTTTGAATTCTTCCTTTATTGGATAAGGACAGAAAATGAAAGGGAAGAGGAGAAAGAGGGATAGAGGGATAGAAAGAGAGACAACTGCAGTCCTATCCCATAGACTGTGAAGCTTTCCTGCTGTGGGGAGGCTAGAATAGCATTCTTTTTGTTTAATAATTTATGTCTTTATCTGTGTTTTTGCATAGACTGAAATTTGAATAGACTGAGAGGGGACAGGTGCACTCAGCCAGGTGAGCCAGTGCTCATACCCCTCGTTTTATTTTATTTATATTTTTTAATATTTATTTTCCCTTTTGTTGCCCTTGTTTTTTTTTTTATTATTGTTGTTGTTATTGATGTCATCATTGTTGGATAGGACAGAGAGAAATGGAGAGAGGAGGGGAAGACAGAGAGGGGGAGAGAAAGACAGACACCTGCAGACCTGCTTCACCGCTTCTTTCTAATGTATATATATATATATATATATATGCATAATGTATATATATGCATACATATGCATAATGTATATATATATGCATACATCCTATGTTAATTCTCCAAGGATGTCCATGTGTTTAGACAACGTTCCCTCACTATGACCTTCAAAAATTTCTAGAAATTAAAATTGAAAAGAAAAATGTCTGCACGGGACATTTGATAACTTGCTTTTCAAAACTAAATCACTGTCAAAATGGTTAGAGGGTTGAGTTAAAGATCAGTCGCAGACTATACTGTGATTTTTTTCATAAATCCTTCTATAGTAAAGGTCTATCTATCTAAGCTGGGGGGGGGGGGCTCACCTGGCTGAGGACACCTGTTCCCAGGCACAAGGACCCGGGTTCAAGCCTCTGGTCCCCACTTGTAGGGGAGAAGGTTCACGAGTGGTGCAGCAGGGTTCCAAATCTCTCTCTCTCTCCGCTTCCTCTGTGAATTTCTATCTAAAATAAATGAATAAAATAAAAATATAAGAATAGGAAAATTGGGGGGGAAAAGCTACCTAGATGTCTATTTCCTTGCTATTTATTCTCTCTCTGTCCAGATTTAGACTGTTCACCTGATTCTATTCCATTCCAGTTGATTTTATTACTTCTGTTCTATTCTATTCTATTCTATTCTATTCTATTCTATTCTATTCTATTCTATTCTATTCTATTCTATTCTAGCATATTCTATTCTGTTCTATTCTATTCTATTGCATTCCAGCATATTCTGTTCTATTCTATTGTATTCTAGCATATTCTGTTCTGTTCTATTCTATTCTATTCTATTCTATCTATTCTATTCTATTCCAGCATATTCTATTCTATTCTATTCTATTCTATTCTATTCTATTCTATTCTATTCTATTCTATTCTATTCTATTCTATTCTATTCTATCTCTTCCTATACTATCCTACCATATTATATGCTATCCTCACAAATCACAGTCAGTCTTATTCAGTTCTACCTGGCAATCTTATTTAAAATTTTTTTTGCTTTCGTTTATTTTTCTTATATTTGATAGAGACAGAGAAGAACACAGAGGGGAGAGGAGAAGATAGAGAGACAGAGAGACCCCTGCAGCCCTGCTCCAGTGCTCATGAAGCTTCCCCCCTGCAGGTGGGGACCAGGGGCTTGTACCTGGGTCCCTGTGCCTGGGATCAGATGCACTCAGCCAGGTGTTAGCCACTGGCTGGTCCTAGGATGATATTTTCTGTGATGGATTTAAATAAATGACAATCTATGAAGCAAAGATATCTCTTGCCAACAGAACACAGACTATTTTACAGTGATTGTTGACCTAGAAGATTTTATTGGAGAAATAAAGGTATTTTGACCCTATTTCTCCAGGCTTGGTGAGCATTTTTTTTAAAAAATACTCTGCTAGGCTTTCTTCCATGGCAATATTTTATTGACAGGATGATTAAAAACTCAGGCTCAGCTCCAGTGAGCAAGAGAGGGTGAACCTGTCCAAAGATATTCGACATTTGTGAGTTAGCAATCCCAAACGATTTTTTTTTTATTGTTGTAGTTACTATTGTTGTTATTGATGTCGTTGTTGTTGGATAGGACAGAGAGAAATGGAGAGAGGAAGGGAAGACAGAGAGGGAGAGAAAGACAGACACCTGCAGACCTGCTTCACCGCCTGTGAAGCGACTCCCCTGCAGGTGGGGAGCCGGGGACTTGAACCGGGATCCTTACGCCGGTCCTTGAGCTTTGCGCCACCCGCCCAAACGATTTTGAAAGCTGGATCAAACTGATGATATTTGTTTAAAAGGTTGTTAGAGTTCACCTGTTCCCAGGTAAAGGACCTGGGTTCAAGCCCCTGGATCCCCACCTGCAGAGGTCTTTCTCTCTTCTCTCTCTCTCTCTCTCTCTCTCTCTCTCTCTCTCTCTCCCTCCTCTATTTCTTGAGTAGAATAGGATAGGATAGGATAGGATAGGATAGGATAGGATAGGATAGGATAGGATAGGATAGGATAGGATAGAATAGAATAGAATAGAATAGAATAGAATAGAATAGAATAGAATAGAATAGAATAGAATAGAATAGAATAGAATAGAATATGGTGGAATAGGATAGGATAGGATAGGATAGGACAGGACAGGACAGAACAGAACAGAACAGAACAGAATAGAATAGAATAGAATAGAATAGAATAGAATAGAATAGAATAGAATAGAATAGAATAGAATAGAATAGAATATGCTGGCATAGGACAGAATGGAAAAAATAGAACAGAATGGAATAGAATATGATAGAATAGAACAGAATGAATAGCATAGAATAGAATATGATAGAATGAATAGAATAGAATGGATAGGATAGGATAGGATAGGATAGAATGGATAGGATAGGATAGGATAGGATAGGATAGGATAGGATAGGAGAGAAGAGAAGAGAATATGATGGAATGAAAGAATAGAATAGAATAGAATAGAATAGAATAGAATAGAATAGAATAGAATAGAATAGAATAGAATAGAATAGAATAGAATATGATGGAATGAAAGAGTAGAATAGAATAGAATAGAATAGAATAGAATAGAATAGAATAGAATAGAATAGAATAGAATAGAATGAATAGAATGATAGGGTAGGATAGAAACAGAATAATCTCTCTCCCTCTCTACCTCTCCCTCCTCTCTCAATTTCTGTCTGTCCCAACCAACAAGAGAAACACATTTAAAATGGAAATCCTATCTTCAGCAAAAAAGCAACATACTTTGACCGCAACCCTGGCAGACTCAGATTTTTTAAATCCCTGGGTTTCAACACTTTATTTGCATACCTCAAAAAAAAATCCAAATAAAGACCGAGAGATGCTATTTATAATATCCCAAGGCATTTTAATTGGGGCATCAAAAAGACGCCATTCTTTGAAATGACACTGGCTGGCACACATAAATCTCCAGCAATGGTGTTTGGATCCTTGATGTATTATCCCAAGGTTTGTTATTGATTGACTAATTGATCCATCAACAGCTGTCTGATTGGGCCAGCATCATCCATCGCCAGAATTAAGTCTGAAAGCTGCCATAGCACTTGTCAGTGGAGAAGTGGATTTCCAGCAAGCTTGGAAACAGCTGGCAATAAATCCAATATTCATCTTTCAGGCCAGGCTCTGATATTCTGTACAGAATCCAGGAGCCCATTCGGATGAGGTTTGATTTTAAATCTGAATTTGAAGGGAAGTCTGGCCTGACCCCTTTTCCATGCAAAACACACCCTGGCCCAGCAAAGCAAAGGCCTCTGATTTCTCGCATCTATAAAAATAAACGGAAATAAACCAGCCAACGGTCAAGCTTAGAGTCTCTGGTTGAAAAGTGGAAGAAATTGACCCCAAAAGAAGGACACACTCGGAAGAAGTGACAGGTGGAGGTGCGACTCCTCCTACCCTATGGCTTTGTTAATTTATCCTTTCTTAAATAAAAAATAAATTAAAAAAAAAAAAAAAGGAAGAGAAGGCAGGACCAGAGGGGAAAAAAAAGAAAAGAAAAAAAAAAAGGGCAAATATAGTTAAATAGCGATAGTTGTAGAAATCATAGTCAGCCCTTTATCTGTGAGCTTGGGGGAACCACTGCAGTTTCCAACAGAGGGGAGACGGGGGAGACAGGACTCTGGTGGGGGGAACGGGGGGAATTGGAGCCCTGTCATCTTGTCATTTTGTAAATTTTAAATATTAAATCGGTCACAAAAGCCAGATTGTAAGGGGGTGAGGGCTTGCACAATGGTCTGCACACAACACAGAAATAAACGTTGTCTGGAGGGCTTTCTTTTCTCCAAAGCAGAAGAGCTACGGGGGGAAACAAAAAGGCTAATTTGTTGCAACGTGCAGGTGTGTGATCTGATTAAAAAACAAACACAAAAACAAAACAAAACAAACAAACAAAAAATATATATGCTATAAAATGTTTCCCTCTGCCTTAGCGCGACCCTCAGGGCAAGTATGAAATCTCTGGTCAGAGAGAGAGAGAGACAGAGAGAGAGAGAGGGAGAAAGAGAGAGAGAGAGAATAAATAGCAAGAAAGTCGACAAGTAGGTAGCTTTTTTTTTTAATCCAAATTTTCCTATTCTTCTATTTTTATTTTATTCATTTATCTTAGAAAGAAATTCACAGGGGAAGCAGAGAGAGAGAGAAAATAGCAAGAAA
Organism: Erinaceus europaeus; assembly: GCF_950295315.1. Classification (NCBI taxonomy): domain Eukaryota; kingdom Metazoa; phylum Chordata; class Mammalia; order Eulipotyphla; family Erinaceidae; genus Erinaceus; species Erinaceus europaeus. The sequence continues at coordinate 127,549,057 of NC_080185.1, forward strand.
GTCGACATCTAGGTAGCTTTATTTAATCCAAATTTTACTATTCTTATATTTTTATTTTATTCAATAACTTAGATAGAAATTTACAGATAGAAACTTAGATAGAAATTAACTTAACTTAGATAGAGATTTACTTAGATAGAAATTTACAGGGAAAGCAGAGAGGGGGGAGAGGGAGAATAAATAGCAAGAAAGTCGACCTCTAGGTAGCTTTTTTTAATCCAAATTTTCCTATTCTTCTATTTTTATTTTATTCATTTATCTCAGATAGAAATTCACAGGGGAAGGAGGGAGAGAGAGAGAGAGAGGGAGAAGGAGAGGGAGAATAAATAGCAAGAAAGTCGACCTCTAGGTAGCTTTTTTTTTAATCCAAATTTTCCTATTCTATTTTTATTTTATTCATTTATCTCAGATAGAAATTCACAGGGGAAGCGGGGAAAGAGAGAAAGAGAGAGAGAATAAATAGCAAGAAAGTCAACCTCTAGGTAGCTTTTTTTTAATCCAAATTTTCCTATTCTTATCTTTTTATTTTATTCATTTATCTCAGATAGAAATTCACAGGGGAAACAGGGAAAGAGAGAGAGAGAGAGAGAGAGGGAGAAGGAGAATAAATAGCAAGAAAGTCGACATCTGGGTAGCTTTTTTTTAATCCAAATTTTCCTATTCTTCTATTTTTATTTTATTCATTTATCTCAGATAGAAATTCACAGGGGAATTGGGGAAAGAGAGAGAGAGAGAGAGAGGGAGAAGGAGAATAAATAGCAAGAAAGTCGACATCTAGGTAGCTTTTTTTTAATCCAAATTTTCCTATTCTTCTATTTTTATTTTATTCATTTATCTCAGATAGAAATTCACAGGGGAAGCAGGGAGAGAGAGAAAGAGAGAGAATAGCAAGTAAGTCAACCTCTAGGTAGCTTTTTTTTTAATCCAAATTTTCCTATTCTTATCTTTTTATTTTATTCATTTATCTCAGATAGAAATTTACAGGGGAAGCGGGGAAGAGAGAGAGAGAGAGAATAAATAGCAAGAAAGTCGACCTCTAGGTAGCTTTTTTTTAATCCAAATTTTCCTATTCTTCTATTTTTATTTTATTCATTTATCTCAGATAGAAATTCACAGGGGAAGGAGGGAGAGAGAGAGAGAGAGAGGGAGAAGGAGAGGGAGAATAAATAGCAAGAAAGTGGACCTCTAGGTAGCTTTTTTTTTAATCCAAATTTTCCTATTCTATTTTTATTTTATTCATTTATCTCAGATAGAAATTCACAGGGGAAGCGGGGAAAGAGAGAAAGAGAGAGAGAATAAATAGCAAGAAAGTCAACCTCTAGGTAGCTTTTTTTTAATCCAAATTTTCCTATTCTTATCTTTTTATTTTATTCATTTATCTCAGATAGAAATTCACAGGGGAATTGGGGAAAGAGAGAGAGAGAGAGAGAGAGAGAGGGAGAAGGAGAATAAATAGCAAGAAAGTCGACATCTGGGTAGCTTTTTTTTAATCCAAATTTTCCTATTCTTCTATTTTTATTTTATTCATTTATCTCAGATAGAAATTCACAGGGGAATTGGGGAAAGAGAGAGAGAGAGAGGGAGAGGGAGAGGGAGAATAAATAGCAAGAAAGTCAACCTCTAGGTAGCTTTTTTTAATCCAATTTTTCCTATTCTTATATTTTTATTTTATTCATTTATCTCAGATAGAAATTTACAGGGGAAGCGGGGAAAGAGAGAGAGAATAAATAGCAAGAAAGTCGACATCTAGGTAGCTTTTTTAAAATCCAAATTTTCCTATTCTTCTATTTTTATTTTCTTCATTTATCTCAGATAGAAATTCACAGGGGAAACAGGGAAAGAGAGAAAGAGAGAGAGAATAAATAGCAAGAAAGTCGACCTCTAGGTAGCTTTTTTTAAATCCAAATTTTCCTATTCTTCTATTTTTATTTTATTCATTTATCTCAGATAGAAATTTACAGGGGAAGCGGGGAAAGAGAGAGAGAATAAATAGCAAGAAAGTCGACATCTAGGTAGCTTTTTTAAAATCCAAATTTTCCTATTCTTCTATTTTTATTTTCTTCATTTATCTCAGATAGAAATTCACAGGGGAAGCAGGGAAAGAGAGAGAGAGATTTGCAACCCTGCTCCATCTCTCGTGAAGCTTCCCCTCTGCAGGTGGGGACCAGGGGCTTGAACCCAGGTCCTTGTGCCTGGGAACAGGTGCTCTCAGCCAGGTGAGCCCCCACCCCTGCCCCAGCTTAGGTCTTTACTATAGAAGGATTTATGAAAAAAAAAAAATCACAATATAGTCTGCAGCGGATCTTTAACTCAACCCTCTGACCATTTTGACGGTGTTTTTAGTTTTGAAAGGCAAGTTATCAAATGCCCCCGTGTAGACATTTTTCTTTTCAATTTTAATTTCTAGACATTTTTGAAGGTCATCGTGAGGGAACGTTGTCTAAACACATGGACATCCTTGGAGAATTATAATAGGATATATGCATATATATATATATATATATATATATATATATATATCCATTTGAAAGAGGCGGTGAAGCAGGTCTGCAGGTGTCTGTCTTTCTCTCCCCCTCTCTGTCTTCCCCTCCTCTCTCCGTTTCTCTCTGTCCTATCCAACAACGACGACATCAATAACAACAACAATCATAATAACTACAATAATAATTTTTAAAAAAGGGCAACAAAAGGGACAATAAATATTTTTTAAAAAATAAATAAGAAAGAAGGGGTATGAGCACTGGCTCGCCTGGCTGAGTGCACCTGTTTTCTGTGGGTTATTCATCTCTCTCAGTCTATTCAAAACCACAGAGAAAGACATAAAATATTAAACAAAAATTACGCTCTACCAAAATTATCTCCTCTTCCTTTTCTTTCTCTGTCCGTATCCAACAAAGGAAGAATTCAAACCCAATCTCTAGATCACAAAGACTCTGGGGTTTCTTGGGGAATTTTTATTTTATTTTATTTTATTTTATTTTCAGTAATCAATCTCTTTGCATTTAGGCTGGCAGGCATTCGCAAACCGGTTTAAAATATTCAGTAAATTCTCAGAACAACAAAAAAAAAGATAGATAGATAGATAGATAGATAGATAGATAGATAGATAGATGATAGATAGATGATAGATAGATGATAGATAGATAGATAGATAGATGATAGATAGATAGTCTCTCTCTCTATTTCCATTATTGTATTTCTATCTCTATCCAATAAAGACAACACCAAAAAAAATATATATCTAGGCTAAATAAAAATAAGTAAAGATTGTTAAAAAAAAAAAAACGAGAGGAATCTCGAGGGTTATATATTAAAAAGAAAAAAGTCTGACAATCAATATTCATAGTTAAATATTGATTGGAATGGTTCAGTTATTTATTGATTTCTTGACTGATTTTTAAACAAAATGGAGAGTGTCTCAGGCTGAGTGAACCTGTTCCCAAGTTCAAGGACCTGGGTTCGAGGCCCCAGACCCCACCTGTAGGGAGAGAAACTTCACTAGTGGTGAAGCAGGGCTGCAGGGTCTCTATCTATCTATCTATCTATCTATCTATCTATCTATCTATCTATCTATCTATCTCTATCTCCCCATTTCCCTTTCAATTGATGATGGTCTCTACCTTAAGATATAACGATGTTAAAAAGTAGAAGCAGTTAAAAAGAAATTAAAGAGAACTTTAAGAATTTACAGAAGAGACGGGGGAATTCTGATAAATGCCGATATTTCTAGCACCCACCGGGTACGACGTATCATCTTTCATAATATAATTCTCACCAGTTGTCAGAAATATATATATATATATATTACAGTAATCATCCAGCAGTAATAAGAATGGTTCATCAGAGACCCCTAAAAATGAAGATATTATTATGGAGAAATGGATAGGATGGTTGGTTGCAAAGAAACAAATTCATGTAAATACACTTTGAAACATTGTCTCGTATTGATTTTTTTAATTTAATTTCTTTTCATTGAATGCACCGTTGAAAATTGTTTTGTATTATTATTTTTTAATTTATTGCATAGAGGCAGTCAGAAATTGAAAGAGGGGAGAGAGAGAGAGAAAGACAGAGAGAGACCCCTGCAGCCCTGCTCCACCACTCGTGAAGCTTCCCCCCTGCAGGTGGGGACCAGGGGGCTTGAACCCGGGTCCTCGTGCCTGGGAACAGGTGCCCTCAGCCAGGTGAGCCCCCACCCGGCTATGAGATTCTGGAAGAGAAGCGTGAAGAATGGGAAAACCTCTTCTCGAGCACGTACACATCAGTTAACAGGAGTGGAGATAAAAATTTGAAAAGAAATGAGTGAATCTCAGAAGAGACAAGGAAAAGTAAATAAAATTCAGGGCTGGGGAGGTAGCATAATGATTTTGCAAACAGACTCTCCTGCCTGAGGAAGTAATAATAATAATAATAATAATAATAATAATAATGGTTCTGCACACTGACTCTCCTGCCTGAGGCTCTGAGGCCCCAGGTTCCATCCCCAGCACCACCAGCAGCCAGAGCTCAGCAGGGCTCTGGGAAATAATAATAATAATAATAATAATAATAATAATAATAATAATAATGGTTCTGCACACAGACTCTCCTGCCTGAGGCTCTGAGGCCCCAGGCTCCATCCCCAGCACCACCAGCAGCCAGGACTCAGCAGGGCTCTGGGAAATAATAATAATAATAATAATAATAATAATAATAATGGTTCTGCACACAGACTCTCCTGCCTGAGGCTCTGAGGCTCCAGGTTCCATCCCCAGCACCACCAGCAGCCAGGGCTCAGCAGGGCTCTGGGAAATAATAATAATAATAATAATAACGATAATGATAATAATAATGATAATAATAATAATAATAATGGTTCTGCACACAGACTCTCCTGCCTGAGGCTCTGAGGCCCCAGGTTCCATCCCCAGCACCACCAGCAGCCAGGGCTCTGGGAAATAATAATAATAATAATAATAATAATAATAATAATAATAATAATAATGGTTCTGCACACAGACTCTCCTGCCTGAGGCTCTGAGGCCCCAGGTTCCATCCCCAGCACCACCAGCAGCCAGGGCTCTGGACGTACAAAATAAATATCTTACTTGAAATGTAATATGCTAACAATAATAATAAAAAATGCTAACCATATAATAATATAATAATAAATGAAAGGAATAAAAGCTAGCCCGAGGAATAATCATACTCAGAAAACGAAGGAATACGGAAAGAAGGAAGGAAAAAAGAAGGAAAGAAAGAAAGAAAATGAAAGGATAAAGAAAGAACAATGAGTAAGAAAGAGAAAGAAAGAGAGAAAGAAAGAGAGAAGAGAGAGAGAGAAAGAAAGAAGGAAAGAAAGAAAGAATGAAAGAAAGAAAGAAAGAAAGAGAGAGAGAGAAAGAAAGAGAAGAGAGAGAGAGAAAGAAAGAAGGAAAAAAGAAAGAAAGAATGAAAGAGAGAGAGAAAGGAAGCAAGGAGGGGCGGGAGGGAACGAAGGAAGGAAGGAAGGAAGGAAGGAAGGAAGGAAGGAAGGAAGGAAGGGAAAGACAAATAAAAATCTCTCTGAAAACTATTGACAAAGCAAGGATGGATTCCTACTAGAATCCACAAAGTTTTTTTAATCTGCACAGCTGCCCATTTATTTTCAATGGGAAACCCCCTGCTAGAGCAATTCTCAAGCAATGTTTGAAGCTATTTATTAGCCTGTTGGGAGTATTAAGATATCCAAAAATAAATGAAATGAACTCCATTACCAGTAGAGAGTAATAATAATAAAAAGAAAGATTAAGCCAAAAGAAGGCAGAAAGATAAGAGCACCAGTTAATGGAAATAGGAGAAAAATAAAATATAAAAGATTGATTTATCAGAGATGAAACCGAAAGAGATTATTTGAAGGGATTTAGTGTAAAAAAAAAAAAAATACAACTCATTCAGACGTATTTAGATAAGAAAATAGAATACACATTATTGCAGAAGGGGGAAAGATAAGATTATTAGCTTTGGCGCTTTTAAAAAGCGTTAATGGAAATGACTCTAGAAAAATGTAGCACAGCACATGTGACTCAAATATCAATTTTTTTAAAATCTCAGTGATTCCCCTAATCAGGGAAGCTATGAGCTGGTTGTTAAAATTCAAGTCACAGTGCAATCAATGATTGCACGTTAAGACTTGGAGAAAGATGTGCTGGGAAATAATTCCAATTTCATATTCCTCCAGTGAAAAGAAGAGATGGAGTCTTTTTTCTGTTTGAGATATGACTTGTCACGTGGACCAAAGCCCCAGAAAGAATTAAGATGCAGAAAAACATGGCTGATAAAAACCATTTCTTATCAATACTATGCGATCGTGGAAAAATATATTACTGACATAATATATTAATATATATTAAAAACCATTTCTTATCAATACTATGCGATCGTGGAAAAATATATTACTGACATACTGCATTTAATACCCTCACATTGCAGTGTGCAAGGACTGAGGTTCAAGCCTCCAAATCCACACCTGCAGGGGAGAAGCTTCATGAGCAATGGAGCAGGGCTGCACAGGTCTCTCTTTGCCCTTCTTCATTAGAATAGAATAGATTGTTATAAAATAGAATAGAATAAAACTTAATAGAATAGGATAGATTAATAGAAAATTAGAATTGAATAGAATATTACAGAAGAATAGAATAGAAATAGAGATGAATAGAATAGAATAGAATATGACAGAATAGACTGTTATAAAATAGAATAAAATAAAACTTAATAGAACAGACTATTAGAGAATAGGATAGACTTATAGAATATTAGAATTGAATAGAATATTACAGAAGAATAGAATAGAAATAGAGATGAATAGAATAGAAAAGAAAAGAATAGAATAGAATAGAATAGAATAGAATAGAATAGAATAGAATAGAATAGAATAGAATAGAATCTGAAAGAATAGAATAGAAAGAATAGGATAGGATACCCTGTTTGAACCCCGGCTCCCCACCTGCAGGGGAGTCGCTTCACAGGCGGTGAAGCGGGTCTGCAGGTGTCTGTCTTTCTCTCCTCCTCTCTGTCTTCCCCTCCCTCTCTCCATTTCTCTCTGTCCTATCCAACAACGACAACAACAATAATAACTACAACAATAAAACAACAAGGGCAACAAAAGGGAATAAATAAATAAAATAAATATAAAAAAAAGAATAGGATAGGATAGAATAGGATAGGGTAGGGTAGGGTAGGGTAGGGTAGGGTAGGGTAGGGTAGGGTAGGGTAAGGTAGGGTAGGGTAGGGTAGGGTAGAGTAGAGTACAATTGAATTGTTTTGAATAAGTTGAATAGAAGAATAGAACAGAATGCTAGCATGGTCTAGAATCAGGTGAACAGTCTAGAAGAGGATAGAAGGGGCCAGGTGGGGGCTCACCTGGCTGAGGGCACCTGTTCCCAGGCACAAGGACTTAAGTTTGAGTCCCTGGTCCCCACCTGCAGGGGGGAAGCTTCATGAGTGATGGAGCAGGGCTGCAGGGTCTGTTTCCCACTCTGCTCTATTTCTCTATGTTCTAAAATATATATGGAAATAAAATAAATGGAAACCAAAATATTTTAAGTAAAAAAGTAAAAAAAAAAAAAGGGTATAGAATAGAATAGAATATGCTGGAACAGAACAGTAGAACAGGACAGGAATAGGATGGGATGGGATGGGATGGGATGGGATGGGATGGGATGGGATGGGATGGGATGGGATGGGATGGGATGGGATGGGATAGGATAGAATAGAATAGAATAGAATAGAATAGAATAGAATAGAATAGAATAGAATAGAATAGAATAGAATAGAATAGAATAGAATATACCAGAATGGGATGGGATGGGATGGGATGGGATGGGATGGGATGGGATGGGATGGGATGGGATGGGATGGGATGGGATGGGATGGGATGGGATGGGATGGGATGGGATAGAATAGAATAGAATAGAATAGAATAGAATAGAATAGAATAGAATAGAATAGAATAGAATAGAATATAATAGAATAGAATATACCAGAATGGGATGGGATGGGATGGGATGGGATGGGATGGGATGGGATGGGATGGGATGGGATGGGATGGGATGGGATGGGATGGGATGGGATGGGATGGGATAGGATAGAATAGAATAGAATAGAATAGAATAGAATAGAATAGAATAGAATAGAATAGAATAGAATAGAATAGAATAGAATAGAATATACCAGAATGGGATGGGATGGGATGGGATGGGATGGGATGGGATGGGATGGGATGGGATGGGATGGGATGGGATGGGATGGGATGGGATGGGATGGGATGGGATGGGATGGGATGGGATGGGATGGGATGGGATAGGATAGGATAGGATAGGATAGAATAGAATAGAATAGAATAGAATAGAATAGAATAGAATAGAATAGAATAGAATAGAATAGAATAGAATAGAATAGAATAGAATATGCTGGAACAGAACAGTAGAACAGAGCAGGAATAGGATGGGATGGGATGGGATGGGATGGGATGGGATGGGATGGGATGGGATGGGATGGGATGGGATGGGATGGAATAGAATAGAATAGAATAGAATAGAATAGAATAGAATAGAATAGAATAGAATAGAATAGAATAGAATAGAATAGAATAGAATAGAATAGAATAGAATAGAATATGCCAGAATGGGATGGGATGGGATGGGATGGGATGGGTAGGGTAGGGTAGGGTAGGGTAGGGTAGGGTAGGGTAGGGTAGGGTAGGGTAGGGTAGGATAGGATAGGATAGGATAGGATAGGATAGGATAGGATAGGATAGGATAGGATAGAATAGAATAGAATAGAATAGAATAGAATAGAATAGAATAGAATAGAATAGAATAGAATAGAATAGAATAGAATTGAATAGAATAGAATAGAATAGAATTGAATAGAATAGAATAGAATATGCCAGAATGGGATGGGATGGGATGTGATAGGATGGGATGGGATGGATAGGATAGGGTAGGGTAGGGTAGGGTAGGGTAGGATAGGAGAATAAGAATAGAATAGAATAGAATAGAATAGAATAGAATAGAATAGAATAGAATAGAATAGAATAGAATAGAATAGAATAGAATAGAATAGAATAGAATAGAATAGAATCAGGTGAACAGTCTAGAATAGGATAGAAGGGGCCAGGTGGGGGCTCACCTGGCTGAGGGCACCTGTCCCCAGGCACAAGGACCCAGGTTCAAGCCCCTGGTCCCCACCTGCAGGGGGGAAGCTTTACAAGCGGTGGAGCAGGGCTGCAGGGGTCTCTCTGTCTCTCTCCTTCTCTCCCTTTTGAGTTCTGTTTCTATCCTACATAAACAAGTAAATAAATAAGTCAAATAAAATATTTCAGCAACATGCATTTTGCTAGGACATATTTCTATTCCGTGCATGATATAACCTCACACCCTCCCTGGCTCCAATTTTCCCAGGAGAGTAAAAACACAGCAGGAAGCTCGTGACAAGATTAAATGCTCACGTGGGAACGGATACGGGCTCGTAATAAGATCCCCTGATCTGGATGAACTGTCACTGGCCCAGTGCCTTGTCTGTGTGGGAGGTAATGAGTCCCTTTTCTGTTCTTTCTTCATTGTTAGTATTATTATTTTTCAATAAGACTGACTCACACTGAGCTGTCCCTCTGAAGGCTGTGTTGTGAAAACCTTTATCCTTGGAACCAGTTCAGTGCAATTTCACCTTGGAAACAGATTTATACACAGAGGCTATTATTCATAAGTGAGACAGCTAGCTGCATGTAAGAGCACGGAAAGTCGAAATATCACCACCATATAATTCATATATATATGAATTATATATATATATTATATACATATAATTCATGTATATCTATATGTGTGTGTGT
>NC_080185.1:127561409-127566409 GCF_950295315.1 Erinaceus europaeus
GGGATGGGATGGGATGGGATGGGATGGGATGGGATGGAATGGAATGGAATGGAATGGAATGGAATGGAATGGAATGGAATGGAATGGAATGGAATGGAATGGAATGGAATGAGGTATTTGAATACATTGAGACCATAAAACACTACTCAATTTTGATAAGAGCTAAGTCTTCTTGTAGTCAAACAAAGGGATCCTTCACACCTAATCACAACAAAAATAGGAAATCAGGGAAGAAATTAAGGCCTGACGTCAGGACCCGGGATCATCTCTTAAACACACCAAGGGAATCACAAAGACAACACACCCTAGCACACTCATCACTGAACAAAAAAATAAAATAAAAACTCTTAACTTCTAGGCTACATCAGCAAGGAACGCATGTTAAGACATCCAAACAAAACATTTCCCCAATAATTCCATCTCGTGCGCAAAGTAGATTTCAGGATTTAAAAGGTTTCTGGGGGATTCTGGGTCTTTCCAAAAGGAAGCAAAGTCAAAAAGGGCTGCATGGTCCCCTTTTCATGGCTGAGTAATATTCCATTCTATACCAACTCTAGATGGCCTTTTTTCTTTTTACTGATACACACAAGGATGGTTGGGCATCTGGCTTGCTGTAATAATGTCATAAGAAGTGTTGATATTTGGTGGGGGGGACTTTGAAGAAAGCTGAAAAGTTGGCAATATTTTTTGTTTGATTTTTTTTTTGAGAAATATTCAGCTTTTCAAGATGGGTAGGGAAGATATGAAAACAAAAATGCTCTGGACTAGGGAACAATAAATGTCTTTCCAGATATGTGGAGGCTGGAAGAAGTCAGCTGAAAAGGTTGCCCTTGTTGTTTTATGTTGTAGTTATTATTGTTGTTGTTATTGATGTAGTCATTGTTGGATAGGACAGAGAGAAATGGAGAGAGGAGGGGAAGACAGAGAGGGGGAGAGAAAGATAGACACCTGCAGACCTGCTTCACCACCTGTGAAGCGACTCCTATGATCTATCCGTCTTCTCATCATCCTCTTGATTTCTGTATGTCTTTCTCCAAAATAAATAACAACACCATAAAATATTTTTAAAATAATGGTGATTTCATTCTATCCTATCTGCATGGGGGAAGCTTCACAGGCACTGACACAGGGCTGCTGGTGTCTCTACCATCTATCTATCTACCATTTATCTATCTATCATCCATCTATCTATCTATCTATCTATCTATCTATCTATCTATCAATTATTTATCTATCATCTATATCTACCTATGGTCTAACTAGCATCTATCATCTATCTATCATTTATTTATCTATCATCTATCTATATCTACCTATGGTCTATCTAACTAGCATCTATCATCTCTCTATCATCTATCTATCAATCATTATCTACCTATCATCTATCTATCATCTATCTGTCTATATCTACCTATGGTCTAACTATCTAACTAGCATCTAGCATCTATTTATCTAGCTAGCTAGCTATTTATCTACCTATCTTTCTATCTGTCTACCTATCTACCTATCCATCACCTATGTATCTATAAATCATCTATTTATCATCTATATCTATGATCTATCTACTTATCTATATATCTACCTATCATCATGTATCTATCATATCTATCATCTATTTATCTATCTAATCTATCTGTCATCTAACTAGGATCTATCTATACCTATGGTCTGTCTATCTGTCATCTATCTATCTATCATCTATCTAAATCTACCTATGGTCTATCTACCTATCATCTATCTATCTATCTATCTATCATCTATCTATGACCTAACTATCTAACTAGCATCTAGCATCTGTCTATTAAATATCTATCATCTATCTATGTATATATCTATCTATATACCTTTCTATCTACCTATCCATCACCTGTCTATCTATAAATCATCTCTCATCTATCTCTAACTATGATCTATCTACTTACCTATCTACCTACCTATCATCATGTATCTATCATATCCATCATCTATTTATCTATCTAATCTGTCATCTATGATCTATCTATACCTATGGTCTATCTATCAATCAATCTATCATCTATCTACCTATCTATCATCTATGTATCACCTATCTGTCTCTCTACCTATCATCTATTTATCCATCTATCAATCATCTTTCTGTCACCTACTATCACCTGTCTATCTCCATCTGTCTGTCTACCTACCTAGCTATCATCTATCAATCATTTATCTATCTATGTATCTATGATCTCTCTATATCTAACTATGGTCTATCTACGATCTAGCTATGTACTTATCTATATATCTACCTATCTATCATCATGTATCTATCATATTGACCATCTATATATTTATCTGTAGTCTATGATCTATATCTATGTTCTACCCATCATCTATCTATCAATCATCTACCTAGCTATAACATCTAGCTAGCTATCATCTATCTACCTGTCTATCTATCCATGTATTATCTTGCAATCATTTATCTATCCTCTATCAATAATTTATCTATCTATCTGTTATCTATCTCTGTCTCTATATCCACTTACCTCTCAGTTTCTGTCACAGCAAGTCCAACAAACATTTCTTCAAACAACAACAACAAATAAACCAGTGAAAAGGGAATTCCAGCCATCAGAAAAGGAACAGCACCAGCCAATCATAAAAAAAAGGCAGGGGGCCATCATTAATTTCCAAAAAAAACCCCACAGATTCACCCCAGAACCCGCCCGGCTCCCATGTCAACGCGGGACCCTTCTCCGGAAAGGTCCGCGGGTCCTTTCTCACCTATGAAAACGTATGGTCTACTTTTGGATGCCAAAAAATATATATTAAAAAGTTGCCTTTTCAACAGGAAGACTGGACACACTGGTGGAGGAGGAATGAACAAGGAAGAACTCACCCAAAATGCCCAGCCGGTAGTTGACGGTGATGACGATGACATTGCCATAACTGGCCAAGACGCTGCCGTCAATCATGTTGGCTGTGCCCTCCATGTACGAGCCTCCGTGGATGTACACCATCACGGGTTTCTTGTTGCTCTGGTCGTGGATATCTGCAGTGGGGACGAGAGGGGAAATGAAAAAAAAAAAACGAAAAAAAAAAAGAAGGAAGAAATATAAGCAGAAAGGATTCCAGTAGACGCAGAAAGAGAGAGAGAGAGAGAAGGGGGCAGGATACAGGGGACCAAGGGAGCAGATGTGACCTGTACAGATGTTCCCAGCTGTGCCCATGGATGGTGAGCTCAGATTGACTGGGATGCAGAAGGTCACACAAGCTCCTGGGCTGAATGTGAATGGACACGGGCACTGGGTCAGATCCACGGGGTTGACAGTGAACGGTATTGATATATTTCCCCATATTTGGGGGCTGCTCACGGCCCTGACCCAGCTTCCTCGTCCGATTTCCAACTCCGACACCATCTCCCCAGACAAGACTTGCAGCCCACCTGCATGTTACCTGTCGGGCTCAGGTGACAAGGACTAAAGTCACGGGCCCCTTGGAATAGACCTAAATTAGACGTCCTGGCTTCTTCCCACAGGAAGACCCCGACTTCCATCTGCTCTGTTCCTACCTTTGGGTTCCTGGTTATTAAACCCTTGGTCCTGCTTTATATCTTAATGCTTCTCAGACACCAAGTTGCAGATGCTGCCGTGACGCCAACCTGACCTCCCTGGGCAGATGCCCTCACCCGTGTGTCCTGGAGCCTCCCCTCCCCAGAGCCCTGCCCCACTAGGGACAGACAGACACAGGCTGGGGGTGTGGGTCCACCTGCCAACACCCATGTCCAGCAGAGAAGCAGTGACAGAAGCCACAACTCCCACCTTCTGCTCCCCAGAAAGAATTTGGGTCCAGGCTCCCAGAGGGATAAAGAACAGGGAAGGTTTCAATGGAGGGGATGGGACAGGGGACTCTGGGGGTGGGAACTGGGTGGGACTGAATTCTGTTTTGCTATGGTCTTGCTCACATTTTTATTTTATAAACAAATAAATAGAGAGATAGAGATAGGAAGGAAAGAGGGAAGAAGTGAAGGAAAGAAGAAAGAAAAAGAAAAGGGAAGAAAAGAGAAGGAAAGGGAAAGAAAGAAAAGAGAAGGAAAGAAAGAAAAGGAAAGGAAAGAGAAGGAAAGGAAAGAAAGAAGAAAAGAAAGAAAGAAGAAAAGAGAAGGAAAGAAAAGGGAAGGGAAGGAAAAGGAAAAGGAAAGGAAGGGAAGGGAGAGGAAGGGAAGGGAAGGGAAGGGAAGGGAAGGGAAGGGAAGGGAAGGGAAGGGAGAGGAAGGGAAGGGAAGGGAAGGGAAGGGAAGGGAAAGGAAGGGAAGGGAAGGGAGAGGAAGGGAAGGGAAGGGAGAGGAAGGGAAGGGAAGGGAAGGGAAGGAAAAGGAAGGGAAGGGAAGGGAGAGGAAGGGAAGGGAAGGGAAGGGAAGGGAAGGGAAGGGAAGGGAAGGGAAGGGAAGGGAAGGGAAGGGAAGGGAAGGGAAGGGAAGGGAAAGGAAGGGAAGGGAAGGGAAGGGAGAGGAAGGGAAGGGAAGGGAAGGGAAGGGAAGGGAGGGGAAGGGAAGGGAGAGGAAGGGAAGGGAGAGGAAGGGAAGGGAGAGGAAAGGAAGGGAGAGGAAGGGAAGGGAAGGGAAGGGAAGGGAAGGGAAAGGAAGGGAAGGGAAGGGAAGGGAAGGGAGAGGAAGGGAAGGGAAGGGAAGGGAAGGGAAGGGAGAGGAAGGGAAGGGAAGGGAGAGGAAGGGAAGGGAAGGGAAGGGAGAGGAAGGGAAGGGAAAGGAAGGGAAGGGAAGGGAAGGGAAGGGAGAGGAAGGGAAGGGAGGGGAAGGGAAGGGGAGGGGAGGGAAAGGGAGGGGAGGGAAAGGGAGGGGAGGGGAAGGGGAGGGGAAGGGGAGGGAAGGGAGAGGAAGGGAAGGGAAGGGAGGGGAAGGGGAGGGAAGGGAGAGGAAGGGAAGGGAAGGGAGAGGAATGGAAGGGAAAGGAAGGGAAGGGAAGGGAAGGGAAGGGAGAGGAAGGGAAGGGAAGGGAGAGGAAGGGAAGGGAGAGGAAGGG
>NC_080185.1:127571409-127596409 GCF_950295315.1 Erinaceus europaeus
TAAAAGCTCAAAAAGAAGAAGAGGGGAAAAAAAAAAGAAATTAAGAATGTCACACAAAAAAGTTGAAATCTGTTAAAACGGGGTTTACCCCTGAAAAAATAAAGAATGGAATAGGGTGGCCAATGTGAAATGCTTATCAACAGAAAGTTATGAAGACCAATTTGAAACATTACTGGCAAAAAAAAAAAAAATTGAGAGTCTGTGAGGATGTAGTTTGGGGGTTAAAATGATGCCATTGCAAAAAAAAAAAAAAGAAGAAGAAGAAAGAAAAAAGATAATGTGAGTTTAAAAACAAAAAAAAGAAAATCAAATTGATTTTTAAAAAACCCACATTATTAAGAGGCATTCAAAAAATTCACTGTGATTCAAAATTTTTAACCTAATAAGCCAAATAACTATTTTTAACAGCACTGAGGGTTTCTGGTAGTAAATTCTCGAACATGTAAGAAAAAAAGAAAAAGCAACACATTTTAAACAGCATTGTTGGAGAGATTACTACTCTTTTCTACCCCAAAATTCTTAATATTGACAACTGTTTCATGCAAGCAGAATTTAAAAAAAAAAGTTTTTCCATATATAAAAGTTGTGTTGCTAATGAATTTAAATTACTAAAGACTTAATTATTCCTCAGCATATAAATTACCAAGAACTATCATTTTTCTCTAGGTCTTTAATACACAGAAAATAAAAAGCGACCGCAACTGGTATTTCTTAAAGTCAGAATGAAACCATCAAAATCACACTCTCTCTCTCTCTCTCTCTCTCTCTCTCTCTCTCTCTCTCTGCTTGAGAAATCATTTATGAGTCTTTGAACATTATTTCTTGTTTATTATTACTAGATTTGAGGATAACAAGAAGAAATAAGATCACTTACCTTGAGAAGCTGAAAAAAATAAGTGGGACAAGGATTTCTAGGCAGGAAGGGTGAGAGAAGGGGAGGAAGAGAGAGGGAATGAGAGGGAAAGAAAGAGGCAGGGAGAGAGAGAGGAGAATGAAAAAGAAAGGGAGAGAGGAATAGAGAGGGAGAGAGAAAAAGAGAAAGGGAGGGAGAAATAAAGAGGAGAAAGAGGGAGATAAATGAAGAGAGAGATAAGAAGAGAGAGGGGGAGAGGAAGAAAGAAGGATGGAGAGAAAGGAAGGGAGAGGGGGAGAGAGGAGAGAGAGAAATGGAGAGAGGAAGAAGAGAGGGAGAGAGAAAAGGAGAGAAAGGAGAAAGGGAGAGAGAAACAAAGAAAGAGGTAAGAAGAGAGAGAGGGATGGAAATGAAGGGAGAGGGAGAGAGAGGAGAGAGAAATGGAGAAAGGAAAAGAGAGTAGAGAAAGAAGAAAGAGAAAAAGAGAGAGAGAAGAGAAAGAGGACAGGGAGAGAGAAAGGGAGAGAGAAATGAAGGAAGAGATAAGAGAGAGAGGGAGAGAGAAGGATGGAGAGAAAGGAAGGGAATGGGAGAAAGAGGAGAGAGAGAAATGGAGAGAGGAATATAGAGAGTAGACAGAGAAGGAAGAGAAAAGGAGAGAGAGAGAAGAGAGGGAGAGAAGGAGAGAGAGGAGAAAGCAAATAGAGAAGGAGAGGAACAGAAAGAGATGGAGAGAGAAACAGGAGAGAGAGCAAGTAAGAGGAGAGAAAGAGAGAGAAAAACAGGAAGAGAGAGAGGTGAAGAGAGAAGAGAAAGGGAGAGAGGAGAGGGAGAGAAAGGCAGGAAGAGAGAGAGGTGAACAGAGAGGAGAGAGAGAGGAAGTGAGAGTTGAAGAGAAAGGAAGGGAGAGAGAGGAGAGAGAAATTATAGAGGAAAAACCACGGAATATTATAACTCAATTAACAGACTGGGTGACACTCCCAAAGGCAGTGGCAGTGAAAGACCCATCCATATAATTGCCAACATTTAATTTCTGCTCAGATTTAATTCATTTATTTCCTTTTCATCGTATCTATCCTAAAATCTGTGTACTGATAAACTGATCTATCATCATATCTGATATTTGCATTCCCACTGTGTGTGTGCTTACAGCCTATTTGCATCTCCGTAACAAACACCGATTTTTTTAAAAAGAATTTTATCGCATGAACTAAAAAAAAAAAAAAAATGAATGAAATTAAAAAAAATTTTTTTTCATTGCATTTATTCATTGCATCTTAAATATGTATAAATGATGATGAGGAACCGTTTGGGACTTGATTTGCTGTGTGACTGTTGATTTTCTATGAACTTCTCTGTGTCTCTATCAAATATATAAATAAATTTTTTAAAAGACATGGGGGAAAAAATCGGCCCCCTAAACTCCTGAACTGCAAGGTGATTTACATCAGTTGTCTGGGAACCAACAGACAGCAATAGCCAGGACACAAAATACAAAAAGACATCAAAAAATAAAATGATAATAATAATAATGCTTTAAATTAAAATTTTTTAAAAACATCCAATATAGCAATGAATCAGGACAGAATCCCAGAAAAATTTTTCAAACCAGCCAGAAGGGATGGACAGACTAGACCCGCTGGACATTTTTGCAAAGACAATATCAACAAATTCAAGAGCGCTGAAATCATCCCAAGCATCTTCTCAGACCACAGTGGAGTAAACAACGGACAGAAAATTAGTGAAAGTCTCAAAAATACGGAAACTCAACAACCAACTGCTTAAGAACCGCTGGGTCCAAAAGGCATGCAAGCAAGAAATCCAAATGTTCCTAGAAGCAAGAAATCCAAATGTTCCTAGAAGCAAGAAATCCAAATGTTCCTAGAAGCAAATGAAAATGAAGACACGAGGTACCAAAATATTTAGGATGCAGTTAAGGCAGTACTGAGAGGGAAATTCATAGCCATACAAACACATATTAGACAACAAGGAAAAAAAACTCAAATAAATGACCTTACTATAGGTTTAAGGATGCAGGAGAAGAGGAACAAAGGAACTCTAAAGGAATGAGAAGGACTGAAATCACTAAAATTAGGTTAGAAATAACAATATATATATATATATATATATATATATATATATATATATATATATATATATATATATATATAGGAATCATACAAAAGATCAACAAAGGTAGATATTGGTTCTTAGAGTAAACAAAATTGACAACCCTTAGCCAGACTCACTAAAAGAAAGGGAGAAGAATTAAATAAATAGAATTGTAAAGAAAGGGGAGATATTGCAACAGGTACGGCAAAAATCCAATAAATAAAATGTTTATTATTTAAAAAATATTCTGCTGGTGGTGCTAGGGGTTGAACCAGGGGACCTCAAAGCCTCAGGCAGGAGAGTCTTTTTGTAGAACCCTTATTATTCTTATGAATTCATTCGCAAAGGATTGCTAATTATTCCCGAGTTTATTTTTACGAGTTCTCATAATGCTTAACTGGCTTAATAACAATTATGCATCAATTAAGCATCAATTAATATGTTGAGATTAATACTTTGTCAGGACAAGTTATTAAAAACACTATTTTTTTTTTACTTGACACACTTTGCTGGGAAATCAAATGAGGAGCTCAGGTGGGGCTCACCTGGCTGAGGGCACCTGTTCCCAGGCACAAGGACCCGGGTTCAAGCTTAACAAGTGGTGGAAGCTTCACAAGTGGTGGAGCAGGGTTGCAGGGGTCTCTGTCTCTCTCTCCCCTCTCTATTTCCTCCTTCCTCCTCTCAATTTCACTATGTCCTATAAAATATAATAAAAATAAATAAAAGTAAAGAATAGTTTAAATAAACTTAAAGGATAGAACAGAAGAGATTATGTTATAATATAGGAGAATAGTGTACACTGTAATAGAATAGGATAGGGTGGGGCTGAATGGAATAGAATGGAATAGAATAGATAAAATAGATAGAATAGAATATGATGAAATTGTATAGATTAGTATGAAATAATACAATAGAATATGATAGAATAGAATGGAATATGCTAGAATAGATTATGCTAGAATAATTAGAATAGAATATGCTGGAATGGAATAGAATAGGATAGGATAGGGGAGGGGAGGGGAGGGGAGGGTAAGGTGGGATGGTATGGAATAGAATGGAGTGGAATGAATAGAATACAGCAGAGTAGAGTAGAGTAGAGTTGAGTAGGGCAGGGTAGGGTAGGGCAGGGCAGAGTAGGGCAGGGCAGGGCAGGGTGGGATGGGAAGGGATGGGATGGGATAGAATAGAATAAGACAGGATAGGATAGGATAGGATAGGATAGGATAGGATAGGATAGGATAGGATAGGGTAGGGTAGGGTAGGGTAGGGTAGGGTAGGGTAGGGTAGGGTAGGGTAGGGTAGGGTAGGGTAGGGTAGGGTAGGATAGGATAGGATAGGATAGGATAGGATAGAATAGAATAGAATAGAATAGAATAGAATAGAATAGAATAGAATAGAATAGAATAGAATAGAATAGAATAGAATAGAATAGAATAGAATAGAATAGAATAGAATAGAATAGAATAGAATAGAATAGAATAGAATATGCTGAGATGATAGGATAGGATAGGATAGGATAGGATAGGATAGGATAGGATAGGATAGGATAGGATAGAACAGAACAGAACAGAACAGAACAGAACAGAACAGAACAGAATAGAATAGAATAGAATAGAATAGAATAGAATAGAATATGATGGAATGGGATGGGATGGGATGGGATGGAATGGGATGGGATGGGATGGGATGGGATGGGATGGGATGGGATGGGATGGGATAGGATAGAATAGAATAGAATAGAATAGAATAGAATAGAATAGAATAGAATAGAATAGAATAGAATAGAATAGAATAGAATAGAATTTGCTGGAATGTAATAGAACAGAACAGAATAGAATAGGATATGAAAGAATGGAATAGAATAGAAGAATAGAATAGAATAGAATAGAATAGAATAGAATAGAATAGAATAGAATAGAATAGAATAGAATATGCTGAGATGATAGGATAGGATAGGATAGGATAGGATAGGATAGGATAGGATAGGATAGGATAGGATAGGATAGAATAGAATAGAATAGAATAGAATAGAATAGAATAGAATAGAATAGAATAGAATAGAAGAATAGAATAGAATAGAAGAATAGAATAGAACAGAATAGAATATGCTAGAATGGAATGGGATGGGATGGGATGGGATGGGATGGGATGGGATGGGATGGGATGGGATGGGATGGGATGGGATGGGATGGAATGGAATAGAATAGAATAGAATAGAATAGAATAGAATAGAATAGAATAGAATAGAATAGAATAGAATAGAATAGAATAGAATAGAATAGAATAGAATAGAATAGAATAGAAAGAATAGAATATGCTGAGATGATAGGATAGGATAGGATAGGATAGGATAGGATAGGACAGGACAGGACAGGACAGGACAGGACAGAACAGAACAGAACAGAACAGAACAGAACAGAATAGAATAGAATATGCTAGAATGGAATGGGATGGGATGGGATGGGATGGGATGGGATGGGATGGGATGGGATGGGATGGGATGGGATGGGATGGGATGGGATGGGATGGGATAGGATAGGATAGAATAGAATAGAATAGAATAGAATAGAATAGAATAGAATAGAATAGAATAGAATAGAATAGAATAGAATAGAATAGAATAGAATAGAATTTGCTGGAATGTAATAGAACAGAACAGAATAGGATATGAAAGAATGGAATAGAATAGAAGAATAGAATAGAATAGAATAGAATAGAATAGAATAGAATAGAATAGAATAGAATAGAATAGAATAGAATATGCTGAGATGATAGGATAGGATAGGATAGGATAGGATAGGATAGGATAGAATAGAATAGAATAGAATAGAATAGAATAGAATAGAATAGAATAGAATAGAATAGAATAGAATAGAATGAATAGAATATGCTGAGATGATAGGATAGGATAGGATAGGATAGGATAGGATAGGACAGGACAGGACAGGACAGGACAGGACAGAACAGAACAGAACAGAACAGAACAGAACAGAACAGAACAGAACAGAACAGAATAGAATAGAATAGAATAGAATAGAATAGAATAGAATAGAATATGCTAGAATGGAATGGGATGGGATGGGATGGGATGGGATGGGATGGGATGGGATGGGATGGGATGGGATGGGATGGGATGGGATGGGATGGAATAGAATAGAATAGAATAGAATAGAATAGAATAGAATAGAATAGAATAGAATAGAATAGAATAGAGTAGAATAGAATAGAATTTGCTGGAATGTAATAGAACAGAACAGAATAGAATAGGATATGAAAGAATGGAATAGAATAGAAGAATAGAATAGAATAGAATAGAATATGCTGAGATGATAGGATAGGATAGGATAGGATAGGATAGGATAGGATAGAATAGAATAGAATAGAATAGAATAGAATAGAATAGAATAGAATAGAATAGAATAGAACAGAACAGAATAGAATATGCTAGAATGGAATGGGATGGGATGGGATGGGATGGGATGGGATGGGATGGGATGGGATGGGATGGGATGGGATGGGATGGGATGGGATGGAATAGAATAGAATAGAATAGAATAGAATAGAATAGAATAGAATAGAATAGAATAGAATAGAAAGAATAGAATATGCTGAGATGATAGGATAGGATAGGATAGGATAGGATAGGATAGGATAGGATAGGATAGGATAGGATAGGATAGGATAGAATAGAATAGAATAGAATAGAATAGAATAGAATAGAATAGAATAGAATAGAATAGAATAGAATAGAATAGAATAGAATAATCAGAATAGAATAGAATAGAATTTGCTGGAATGTAATAGAACAGAACAGAATAGAATAGGATATGAAAGAATGGAATAGAATAGAAGAATAGAATAGAATAGAATAGAATAGAATAGAATAGAATAGAATAGAATAGAATAGAATAGAATAGAATAGAATAGAATAGAATAGAATATGCTGAGATGATAGGATAGGATAGGATAGGATAGGATAGGATAGGAAATAGAATAGAATAGAATGGGCCAGGTGAGGGCTCACCTGGCTGAGGGCACCTGTTCCCAGGCACAAGGACCCGGGTTCGAGCCCCTGGTCTTTATATGCATATACACATATGTGTGTCTCTCTATGTAGCTAGAATAGATAGATGATGACCGTGGATAAATGACAGAAAGAAAGAAAGATAGGTAGATAGATGATAGATAGCTGATGGAAAGCAAGATACATGATAGATAGATGATAGACAGATGGCATATATAACTAATTTCAGGGCATTTTCTAGGGACAGGAGATTGAATCTGAGACCTAAGAGCCTCAGAGAAGAGAGTATGTAATATCAACCTTGGAGCCCCAGGCAGGAGAGTCCCTTCGCAGAACCATTCTGCTGTCTCCCGCCCTTCCAATAGAGAAGTCTCTGTTTGTCAGCCACTACTAATTACATTTTGTTCTCAAAATAGCAATTCCGAATTGTCTCTCCCGCCCCAACAAAAGACTCCAATTAGCTTATGCATCGAAGCCAAAAGGAAGAAAAAGAAAAAAAAGAAAAAAGAAAGAAAGAAAGAAAGAAAGAAAGAAAGAAAGAAAGAAAAAGAAAGAAAGAAAGAAAGGACAGGCACCAAGATTGTGATGGAAATTAGTGGTGGCCACCTCACAATTTAAAATTTATTTCTTTACAGACTGAGCCTGACCCAGAAACATCGCTGGACATAGCCGTTCCGTTTTTCTCTATTTTTTTCTTTTCTTTTCTTTTCTTTTTTTTTTTTGTTCCTTTTTAGTGAGTTTCTGAAGCTCTTGTTTGTCCTGGCTGGGAGAACTAATTAGATGACAAGAAACAAAAGGACTTTTCTCCAAGAGCTAATGAACGGTGCAATTAAGACCAGAGAAAATCCAGGTGCTTCCTGGCCAGGGGAAGAAAAAAGCCTTCCAGAACTCAGGCCACAGGATAAAATACCTCGGAGCTGCCAAAAAAGACAGAGAGAGAGAGAGAGAGAAATTATCCTGAGAAATTGCTTCTTTTCTTCTTTCTTGGGCCCCTTCCAAAGGAAAAAAAATTGAAGGCCAAGAAAAGAGGTCTATCTGTCTAATAATCAACATTGTTAAAAAATAAAGAAAGAAACAAACATCCAGGGGAAAAATGATCGTCAGTGTTTAGAAATCATATTTAGAGATATTGCCGCCCTCTCCAAAAAAAAAAAAAAAACAGACAAAAAAGGGTGACTTTTTAAAATAATAATAATAATGGTTCTGCACACAGACACTCCTGCCTGAGACTCTGAGGCCCCAGGTTCCATCCCCAGCACCACCAGCAGCCAGGGCTCAGCAGGGCTCTGGGAAATAATAATAATAATAATAATGATAACAATAATAATAATAATGGTTCTGCACACAGACTCTCCTGCCTGAGGCTCTGAGGCCCCAGGTTCCATCCCCAGCACCACCAGCAGCCAGGGCTCAGCAGGGCTCTGGAAAATAATAATAATGATAATAATAATAATAATAATAATGGTTCTGCACACAGACTCTCCTGCCTGAGGCTCTGAGGTCCCAGGTTCCATCCCCAGCACCACCAGCAGCCAGGACTCAGCAGGGCTCTGGGAAATAATAATAATAATAATGGTTCTGCACACAGACTCTCCTGCCTGAGGCTCTGAGGCCCCAGGTTCCATCCCCAGCACCACCAGCAGCCAGGGCTCAGCAGGCCTCTGGGAAATAATAATAATAATAATAATAATAATATTGGTTCTGCACACCGACTCTCCTGCCTGAGGCTCTGAGGCCCCAGGTTCCATCCCCAGCACCACCAGCAGCCAGGGCTCAGCAGGGCTCTGGGAAATAATAATAATAATAATAATATTGGTTCTGCACACAGACTCTCCTGCCTGAGGCTCTGAGGCCCCAGGTTCCATCCCCAGCACCACCAGCAGCCAGGGCTCAGCAGGGCTCTGGGAAATCATCATCATCATCATCATCATTATCATCATCATCATCATCATGGAGCAGCCAGGGCTCGTGGGGCTATTGTCTCTGTTTCTCTCATCTCTCTATCTACATATCTACCTGTCTACCTGGTACACCTGGTCGAGTGCACGTGTTATAATGTGCAAGGTCCCCAGTTCAAGCCCCCAGTCCCCACCTGCAGGGGTGAGGAAGCAGGGCAGAAGGTGTGTCTCTGTCTCTCTCCCTCTTTGTCTCCCCTTCCCTCTCAATATCTGGCTATCTCTTTCCAATAAATAGAGTACAAAAATACAAACGTGATCGAAATTTTTAAAAAACTCATTTACAACAGTTAGCTAGGTATGACATAATAGATGAACACATAATAGATTATTGATGGTGTCTACAGAGATGGATTGCCTGATGATATGAAGGTAAAGATATATTGATAATATGTGATGGATAGATGATAGATAAATAGATGATAGATGGATAGATGATAGATGGATGGATAGATAAGATATATTGATAGATAGATGGATAGCTAGATGGGTGGAAGATAGATTAGATAGATGAGAGATAGATTAGATAGATGATAGATATATAGACATATAGATGGATGATGGATGGATAGATTAGATAGATGATAGATATAGATAGACATATAGATGGATGATGGATGGATAGATAGATTAGATAGATGATTGATAGATAAATGGGTGATGGATGGATAGATAGATTAGATAGATGATAGATTAGATAGATGATAGACAGATTAGATAGATGATAGATGGATGATGGATGGATAGATTAGATAGATGATAGATAAATGCGTGATGGATGGATAGATAGATTAGATAGATGATTGATAGATAAATGGGTGATGGATGGATAGATAGATTAGATAGATGATAGATTAGATAGATGATAGACAGATTAGATAGATGATGGATGGATAGATTAGATAGATGATAGATAGATAAATGCGTGATGGATGGATAGATAGATTAGATAGATGATAGAGTAGATAAATGATAGATAAATGGATGATGGATGGATAGATAGATGATAGATTAGATAGATGATAGACAGATTAGATAGATGATAGATGGATGATGGATGGATAGATTAGATAGATGATAGATAAATGGGTGATGGATGGATAGATAGATTAGATAGATGATAGACAGATAAATGGGTGATGGATAGACAGATTAGATAGATGATAGATAGATAAATGGATGACGGATGGATAGACAGATTAGATAGATGATAGGTAGATAAATGGATGATGGATGGATAGATAGATTAGATAGATGATAGATTAGATAGATGATAGATAGATTAGATAGATGATAGATTAGATAGATGATAAATGGATGATGGATGGATAGATAGATGATAGATTAGATAGATGATAGATAGATGGATGATGGATGGATAGATAGATATGTGATAGATAATGGTAGGTAGATCGATAATGGAGGGGTTGTATATAATGAGAGATAAACAGAGAGGTTGATGCATGGATATATGGATAGATATGGAAGGGTTGTGATAGACAATGGGGACCTTCAGAATCAATAGAAGATAGCTAGACTGATATGTGAGAGATATGTAGATAGATGATAAACTCACAGACCACTGATGGCACAGGTACCCGCCCAAGAATCCGGGTTCGAGGCAGGTCTGCAGGAGATTATCTTTCTCTCTCCCTCTCTATCTCTCTATTTTGCCCTCCTCTCTCAAGTTATTTCTGTCCTGTCTAATAAAATGGAAAAAAAGTGTATATATATGGACCCAGGTAGCAGTGGATTCATAGTGCAATCACAGAGCTCTAGTGGTGACCCTGAAACCAAAAATAAATAAATAAAATTAAATAAAATAGATATATAGTAGATTGATAGATGATAGGAATATGATAGATGATAGATAAATGATAGACAAATATAGATATGTGATAGATAGATGGATAGAGATAGATTAGGTATGTAGATTAGATAGATAGATGATAGATATAAAGATAATAGGTGATAAATAGGTGATTGATAAATGATAGAAAGATAGATCACAGATGATAGAGATAGATAATAGATGATGAAAAAATAGATGATTGATTGATAAATGATAGAAAGATCATAGATGATATAGATAACAGATGATAGTTGAATAGATAAATAAATAGATAAATGATTGATGATAAATAGATGATAGATAGATAGATAGATAGATAGATAGATAGATAGATAGATAGATAGATGATAGATAGATAGACACGCAGATGAGGGAGGGAGTTAGAGAGGAAAGGAGAAAGAGAAGTCTGTATGCACTCAGTGTTTAACTTCCTACTCTGCTGGTTCCCGCTATGGTTCCCAGTAGTGAAATCTTGAGTAGGCAAAGAGGATTAGAATGAAGGAGGAGGAGGAGGAGGCACTCAGCTTAATGATTCTGTCCCCAGAGGAAAGACAGACAGACTTAGGCGCCGGGGTCAGGACAAGGGGTGGGGACAAGCCCAGAGAGGGCTAAGTCACTCGGTCCCTGAAGGGGCCACTATATGGCCTTCAAAGAGACTGGTTATTTGCTCAAAAGAGATAGATGATGATAGATAGGCAGGTAGATAGATAGATGATAGATAGCTAGATGATAGGTAGATGATAGATGATAGAATAGATAATAGATAGATGATAGGTAGATGATAGATGATAGAATAGATAATAGATGATAGGTAGATGATAGATGATAGAATAGATAATAGATAGATGATAGGTAGATGATAGATGATAGAATAGATAATAGATGATAGGTAGATGATAGATGATAGAATAGATAATAGATAGATGATAGGTAGATGATAGATGATAGAATAGATAATAGATAGATGATAGGTAGATGATAGATGATAGAATAGATAATAGATAGATGATAGGTAGATGATAGATGATAGAATAGATAATAGATAGATGATAGGTAGATGATAGATGATAGAATAGATAATAGATAGATGATAGGTAGATGATAGATGATAGAATAGATAATAGATAGATGATAGGTAGATGATAGATGATAGAATAGATAATAGATAGATGATAGGTAGATGATAGATGATAGAATAGATAATAGATAGATGATAGGTAGATGATAGATGATAGAATAGATAATAGATAGATGATAGGTAGATGATAGATGATAGAATAGATAATAGATAGATGATAGGTAGATGATAGATGATAGAATAGATAGATGATAGATAGCTAGATGTTAGGTAGAAGATAGATGATAGAATAGATAATAGATGATAGATAATAGATGATAGCTAGACGTTAGATGATAGATGATAGAATAGATAATAGAGATGATAAATCGATGATAGAATAGATGGATGGATAGATAATAGATGATAGGTAGATGGTAGATGATAGATATAAATAGATTATATGGATACATAGACGATAGATGATAGATAAATGGTAGGTAGATATGGATAGACAGATGATAGATGATAGAATAGATAATAGCTAGATGATAGGTAGATGATAGATGATAGAATAGATAGATGATAGATAGCTAGATGTTAGGTAGAAGATAGATGATAGAATAGATAATAGATGATAGATAATAGATGATAGCTAGACGTTAGATGATAGATGATAGAATAGATAATAGAGATGATAAATCGATGATAGAATAGATGGATGGATAGATAGATAATAGATGATAGGTAGATGGTAGATGATAGATAGATATAAATAGATTATATGGATACATAGACGATAGATGATAGATAGATAGATAGATAGATAGATAGATAGATAGATAGATAGATAGATAGATATAGACAGAAGGAAGAGCATCTCTACGACAGGTGCAATGATCTGGGATTGATCTCAGGACTTCATACTTGAAAGTGAAAGTCTGTTATCGACCGGGTAAGGATACAAGCTGTAACATATCCATCTTTTAAAGAATTCTTTCACTTTTATGAGCAGCAGAGAGACCAGACAAACGAACGCTCACGCCCTGGAATGTGTGGTTTGGGTTTTCAGATCCAACAACTCATACTTGCAAATCCTAAACTTGGCGGCTAAAATTTCTCTCTCTTTCTAGCCCTGAATGATGATGTGTTTTGTTTTTTTTGAGGGGGGGCTTAAAATTATATTAGACAACCTTTTGAAGAATATTAACCAGTAACAGTGGTACCCACAATGTTTTGTATTTGTGTATCCTTGTCAATACGGACATGAAGAGCTGTGTTCTTTTATCCGATTTTTAGAATAGATGTTGCATTATAACTTTTTAATATTTATTTATTCTCCTTTGTTGCCCTTGCTGTTTTATTGATGTCGTTGTTGTTGGACAGGACAGAGAGAAATGGAGAGAGGAGGGGGAAGACAGAGAGGAGGAGAGAAAGACAGACACCTGCAGACCTGCTTCACCGCCTGTGAAGCGACTCCACTGCAGGTGGGGAGCCGGGGGCTCGAACTGGGATCCTTATGCCGGTCCTTGCGCTTTGTGCCACCTGCGCTTAACCCGCTGCGCTACTGCCCGACTCCCTGTATTATAATTCTTTTAAACATTTATTTAAGTGTTGATGAGAAAGATAGAAGGAGAGAGAAAGAAGTAGACATCACTCTGGTCCATGTGCTGCTGGGGATTGAACTCAGGACCTCACCTTGAGACTCCAACGCTTTACCCATTACACCACCTCCCAGACCACATTAATTTATATATATATATATATATATATTATAGTTTCCTGTGTTACAGTATGCTGTGCCTTAACCAAAAAGAAGGCAAGGAAGCAACTATTTAATTATCCCGAGCTGTCATTTTCAGAGAAATTAAAGGCAGAAAGTTATGACGGCAATAAAAGCCAAGCTGAGTGATTTATCTTTTTATTTTTATTTTTCTCCATTCAAAGAATGCTTTATTGTGATGATTAAAATAACAGGACCGGCTGGGGAATTGACTGTATTTCTATAACTGATTTTGGAAGATGTTTGGAGAAAAAGAAATAAGAAGAATAATTTTTCCTGACTGGTGGTGGTAGAATAGGAAACAAAACAACAACAACAACAAAAAACAAAGAAACAAAAACCTGATTGTGTCTTCCCTTTGGTAGGAATCAAACAATGTTAAAACTTTTATAGGTCTCTGATATCTACCTGAGATTGTTATTAAAATCTTCACGCATTGCATTTACAAACTGACACTGCAGATTTTTCAGTGGTGAGGGTTTTTATTGAAATGTTTCTGCATTCAAGGAATGGAAGATAAATCCTTTTACATACACACACGTATCCCTCACGTTTTCTTTAGACTTTTGGCTGGTAGAATATATTTTGAGACTCAGTGCAACCCTGAAACAATAGCAAAGAGCTTGAGATTAAATTGAAATATATATTTTAAACTCATTTAATCTTGAAATATATATATATATATGGGGCTCAGCACAACCCTGAAACAATAGCAAAGAGCTTGAGATTAAATTGAAATGTATTTTTAAAACTCATTTAATTTTGAAAAAAAAAATATATATAGGGGTCGAGGGGTAGTGCAGTGGGTTAAGCGCAGGTGGCGCAAAGCGCAAGGACCGGCATAAAGATCCCGGTTCGAGCCCCCGGCTCCCCACCTGCAGGGGAGTCGCTTCCCAGGCGGTGAAGCAGGTCTGCAGGTGTCTGTCTTTCTCTCCCCCCTCTCTGTCTTCCCCTCCTCTCTCCATTTCTCTCTGTCCTATCCCACAACGATGACAGCAACAACAGCAATAATTATAATGACAGCAAACAGGGCAAAAAAAAACAAGGAAAAAATGGCCTCCAGGAGCAGTGGATTCATGGTGCAGGCACTGAGCCCAGCAATAACCCTGGAGGCAAAAATAATAATAATAATAATGATATATATAGGTGAGAGAGAGAGAGAGAATGGCAAAGAGCAAAGAACAAAATGAGAACACAGCATGGAAATTTCCTTCAAAGCAGTAGAGGCTGGGCTTGAACCTGGATCATGCACAAGGCAAAGGAGCAGACTGTCCAGGTTGAGCGATGTTACCGGATACGGATTAATTGGTTGGTTGGTTGGTTGACTGATTCTTGCAAAGAAAGAGACCCACGGACTGGGGGAGGGAGGGACGGAATAAAGTCAAAGAGATCACAGCAGAGAAACGTCAATGCAACGAAAATTCGGTTCAAACTTGGGTCTTCCAAATGAGCAAAGCGACATGAACTATCTTGTCAATGCTAGGATGAATTTTTTCCTTTCTTTTCTTTCTTTCTTTCTTTCTTTCTTTCTTTCTTTCTTTCTTTCTTTTTTTCCCTCCAGAGTCTTTCTGAATTCTAGCTGTTGGTGGTGCTGGGGATTTAATCTGGGATCTCAGAGCCATAGGCAGGAAAGTCCTTTTGCATCCTTCTCCTTCTCCTTCTAATTATTATTATTTCCGAGAGCCCAGCTCATCTCTGGCTGCTGGTGGTGCTGGGGATAGAACCTGGGGCCTCAGAGCCTCAGGCAGGAGAGTCTGTATGCAGAACCATTATTAATTATTATTATTATTATTATTATTATTATTATTATTATTATTATTTCACAGAGCCCTGCTGAGCCCTGGCTGCTGGTGGTGCTGGGGATGGAACTTGGGGCCTCAGAGCCTCAGGCAGGAGAGTCTGTGTGCAGAACCATTATTATTATTATTATTATTATTTCCCAGAGCCCTGCTGAGCTCTGGCTGCTGGTGGTGCTGGGGATGGAACCTGGGGCCTCAGAGCCTCAGGCAGGAGAGTCTGTGTGCAGAACCATTATTATTATTATTATTATTATTATTTCCCAGAGCCCTGCTGAGCTCTGGCTGCTGGTGGGGCTGGGGATGGAACCTGGGGCCTCAGAGCCTCAGGCAGGAGAGTCTTGTGCAGAACCATTACTATTATTATTATTATTATTATTATTATTATTATTATTTTCCAGAGCCCTGCTGAGCCCTGGCTGCTGGTGGTGCTGGGGATGGAACCTGGGGCCTCAGAGCCTCAGGCAGGAGAGTCTGTTTGCAGAACCATTATTTATTATTATTATTATTATTATTATTATTATTATTATTATTATTATTATTTCCCAGAGCCCAGCTCAACTATGGCTGCTGGTGGTGCTGGGGATTGAACCCGGAGCCTCAGAGCCTGAGGTATGAGAGTCTATATGCAGAAACACTGTGCTATATTCCCAGACCTATACTGAATTCTTTTATGCATCCGATGTGAGCTCATATTACAAAGAAAACTGGTGTTCATTGGCACTGAAAAATCTACTGAAATACTATATTTGAAAAAAATTGGTATATTATTATTATTATTATTATTTTGCCTCCAGGGTTGTCTCTGGGGCTTGGTGGCAGCACTATGAATTCACTCCATTTTAATGGACAGGACAGAGAGAAGTTGCGAAAAAATGGGGAGATAAAGAGGGAGAGAGACAGACACCTGCAGACCTGCCTCACTGCTTGTGAAACTTCCAGCCCCCATGGGTGGGGAGCTGCGGCTCGAACCCGGATCCCTGAGCGGGTCCCGTCGCTACATGTGCTTCACTGGGCTCCCGGCCGCTGGAATTTAGAATCCCAAAGTCTTGAGGAATCCGACTGAATAAAACCTTGCGACTGTCCATAAAGAAAGACCTTGCTTTGGAAGCAAATCAGAAACGTCCGATCTCCCTGTTGTCTAGAGACGCAACATAAGTGATTTTTATAGCAAAAAAAAAAAAAAAGTAAATAAACAAATAAAATAAATAACTCTGATAAGGATTTCCCCGGACAAAAGGGTAGAAGCCATTCCTAGAGTAATAACCTCATTTCTTTGATAATTACACGCAATTTCAGGTGTTTACAGAAACACCCACGGCTTCTGAATCAAGGTTTTGATTGTAATTATAACTCTGAGACGAGGAAATGGAGGAATGACTCAATCCAGTAGAAAGTATGTCACAACACAGAAGCGATCATCAGACAGAGACGGGTAAATAGTGTGAACATGTCATCGAGAGGCGTGGAGCGAGAAAAATAAACCTCGGGGAGACGGCTCAGTGGTCAGAGACCAGAACAAGCGGCCTGAGCCCCCCCAGAGTCCTGGGTTCCAGCTCGGGCTCCCTCTCAGGCTAGGGTGCCACTTTCTCTCATTCAAATCAATCAATAATCAATAATATCCTGAAATGTCCAGGGAGGGCCAGCTCAGCTGTCAGAGCCCAGGATGTATGAGCAGTCTGAGCCCTCAGAGTCCTGGGTTCCAGCCCCGGCTCCCCTTCAGGTCAGGGCCCTGCAAGGTTCTCTCTCTCATCAAACAATAATCAATTAAAGCCCATGAAATGTCCAACAACTAGAAGCATGAAAAACCATCCAATGTTACCCAACATGCCACATGCATGGCTGATACAAAGACATAAAAAATCAGTAGTTGTGGGAGTCGGGCGGTAGGGCAACGGGTTAAGGGCACGTGGCACAAATTGCAAAGACCAGCATAAGGATCCCGGTTCGAGCCCCCGGCTCCCCACCTGCAGGGGAGTCGCTTCCCAGGCGGTGAAGCAGGTCTGCAGGTGTCTGTCTTTCTCTCCCCCTCTCTGTCTTCCCCTCCTCTCTCCATTTCTCTCTGTCCTATCTAACAATGACAATATCAATAACAAAAATAACTACAACAATAAAACAACAACAATAACAAATACAACAATAAAGAAAAAAAAAAAAAAAAGGGCAACAAAAGGAAATAAATCGTAAAAAAAAGAAAAGAAATTAGTAGTTGTCATCATTGTCTTTTCAAATTTCCAGAGATGACAGAGCCTGAAACTATAAATGAATACTGAAAGGATACACCAACAGTTGAAAAAAAAATACATACATATATATATTATTGGGAAAATTGATGATGATGATTTGTACAGAGATTAGATCATAAACAAGGTTGAGAGAGGATGCGACCATGTCCACTGGTTTGACTGATGTCAGAGAGGTAGGTGTCCTTGATTGTGAAAATGTACATTAGCTATTTATTCTGAAACATGACCAAGAAGAAATCTTGGTACATGACTCGTGATTCCAAGGAATATTGGACATTAAACCAGCTCCCCCTGCTCCATCTTCCATTGTTGACACTATGGCCTATTTCCTTGTTTTTTCTGATTTATCTTCTTTCTACCTCGAGACCCGCCCTGCCTGCAGGGTGTTAGTTAATCCCGCCAGTTAAAACCATCGCCACAGTGGCGAAGGCCGTGTCTACCTTCCCAGCATGCCTTTTGCCTCTCTCCACGCCCTTTCCTAGCCGTTTCCATTTCCGACTGCCACTTCCGGTTTTATCCCATAAAACCCACTTCCGTTTCTGGTTTCACTCTCTTTTCTCTCCTGTGTCCCGACCTGGAGAAGGGCCGGCTTGGTGCAAAGTGGGAGGCGGCCATTGTGGTTTGGCGCCATGTGACTTAACTCGCTGTGCTCACACCCGACTCCGGGATGCTCCCGTGTGAATAAAGAATTGCATCAACACGCCACCACAAGTTCCTGGATGCTCTCTCCTGTCCGCAAGTCTAGCCCGTCAAAGGAAGACTGAACAGGTGTGAGATAAGGAGCTTTTTTTTTTCATTTAATTTAATTTTTTTCTGCGGACACTCGAATTCAGCTCCACATCTTGGACTTCAGAGCCAAGTAAGGAAGACAAATTACCTGGAACGTGGACAAAAAGCCAAAAGCCAAAAATAAAAAAATAAAAATAAAAAAAAGATTCTGAAAACACTGGTTATTCTCCAAAGGGCAATATAATTTCTTTGAACAGTATTCCTCTTTCCATTCAATAGTCTTCTAAAACTGGGAAAGGGAAGACAGAGCTCTCACAGCACATGGGTGTGTAAAAAGATATTTTGGGAGTCGGGCGGTAGTGCAGTGGGTTAAATGCATGTGGCGCAAAGCACAAGGACTGGCATATCATCCCAGTTCAAGCCGCCGGCTCCCCACCTGCAGGGGAGTCGCTTCACAGGTGGTGAAGCAGGTCTGCAGGTGTCTGTCTCTCCTCCTCTCTCCATTTCTCTCTGTCCTATCCAACAACGACAACATCAATAACTACAACAATGACAAATAAATTTAAAAAATAAGAAAAAGATCTTTTAATCAAACCAAGCTTGAGACCAACAGGGACTCAGAGGTCACACAGGCTCCTGGGCTGAATATGAACAGAGACGGGCCCTGGAACAGATCAAAAGGGTCTACAGTCCAGGGTATTGATACACTATTGCCATATTTTGGGGGTTACTCTCGGCCCTGACCCAGCTTCCTGTTCCTATTCCCAACTCCGACACCATCTCCCCAGACAAGACTTGCAGCCCACCTGCACGTTACCTGTCGGGCTCAGGTGACAAGGACTAAAGTCACGGGCCCCTTGGAATAGACCTAAAATAGATGTCCTGGCTTCTTCCCACAGGAAGACCTCAAACTTCACCTACTCTCACTTTGGATGGGGACACGGGACTCTGGGGGGTGGGAACGGGATGGAGTTGTACCCCTGTTAGCTTGTTAATTTTGTAAATCAATATTATCCGACTGATAAAATTAGAAAAAAAAATGTGTCTGAAACAAGGAAACAATACATAGAGCTTTCGAAGATCCGTCTCAACTTCTAAACAATTAGCAAGATCAACAGTGCATCTGCTCAAAATGTAAATGCGGCAAATAAACAAGCCTGATCTATGTAACAGCTGCTCTCGGCACAAGGCGAGAAGGAACAGAGACAATAAATGTTTGGTTTTATTTTCCTCAAGCTCAAAGGGATGGGGCCTCGTTCAGCTCGAAAGACCTTTATTCATTCTCACAAACAACTTCCTCACACAAAACACCAAGAAACCATTCCTTGGATGGCATTTTCTTTTGAAGAGGGGCGGGAAATAAATATATTTATAGATCTGATTCCCCTCACAGAAGACCTGCCTCTGATTTTTTTTCTTTCTTAGCTTCTTTCTTTATTAAAGATTGTATTTGTTTGTTCATGAGAAAGATAGACATCACTCTGGTCCATGTGCTGCTGGAGATCGAACTCAGGTCCTCATGCTTGAGGGTCCGATGCTTTGCCCACTGTACCACCTCCCAGATGACGATGTTTCTGAGAACAAGATGCGAAATACAGCAGAAAAACCAGGCTCCCTGTTCATTATATTTAATGAAACTCTGGGCATGCTTGGGGAAATAGAGCTACAATTCCAGGAGTTGGCTCATAAAATGACACTTGTATTAAAAATTCAACACCAAATATGAATAGATATGGGCCCTGGATCAGACCAATGGGGTTTATAATTAATGGTATTGATCTACTTTTCCCATATTTGGGAGCTTGTCTCTGCCCTGATTCAACGCTCTAGTCCTATTCCCAACTGTGACACCATTTCTCTAAATAATACTTTCCTGCAGGTTACCTGTCGGGCTCAGGAAAAAATTAATAAAGTCACAGGCCCCTTGGAATAAACCTAAAATAGACGTCCTGGCTTCTCCCCACATGAAGACCTCGAGTTCCATCTGCTCTGTTCCTACCTTTGGGTTCCTGATTATTAAACACTTTGTCTTGTTCAAGCCCCTGGCTCCCCACCTGCAGGGGAGTCGCTTCCCAGGCGGTGAAGCAGGTCTGCAGGTGTCTGTCTTTCTCTCCCCCTCTCTGTCTTCCCCTCCTCTCTCCATTTCTCTCTGTCCTATCCAACAACAACAACATCAACAACAACAATAGTAACCACAACAATAAATAAAATAAAATAAAAATATAAATCCTAGTCCTATTCCCACCTCCGACACCATCTCCCCAGACAAGACTTGCAGCCCACCTGCATGTTACCTGTCGGGCTCAGGTGACAAGGACTAAAGTCACAGGCCCTTGGAATAGACCTAAAACAGACGTCCTGGCTTCTTCCCACAGGAAGACCCCTACTTCCATCTGCTCTGTTCCTACCTTTGGGTTCCTCGTTATTAAACCCTTTGTCCTGCTTTATATCTTAATAAAGAATTTGGGTCCAGGCTTCCAGAGGGATAAAGAACAGGGAAGCTTCCAATGGAGGGGATGGGACAGGGAACTCTGGTGGTTCCGATTGTAACGAATTGTAGCCCTCTTATCCCACAATCTTGTCAATTATTATTAAATCACTAGTAATAACGTAAGAATTCTAGCCCTATTCCCAACTCTGACACCATCTCCCCAGACAAGACTTGCAGCCCACCTGCACGTTACCTGTCGGGGACAGGTAACAATGAATAAAGTCACAGGCCCCTTGGAATAGACCTAAAACAGACGTCCTGGCTTCTTCCCACAGGAAGACCCCTAGTTCCATCTGCTCTGTTCCTACCTTTGGGCTCCTGGTTATTAAACACTTTGTCCTGCTTTATATCTTGATGCTTCTCAGACACCAAGTCGCAGATGCTGCCGTGACGCCAACCTGACCCCCCTGGGCAGACGCCCTCACCCGTGTATCCTGGAGCCTCCCCTCCCCAGAGCCCTGCCCCACTAGGGACAGACAGACACAGGCTGGGGGTGTGGATCCACCTGCCAACACCCATGTCCAGAGGAGAAGCAATGACAGAAGCCACAACTCCCACCTTCTGCTCCCCAGAAAGAATTTGGGTCCAGGCTCCCAGAGGAATAAAGAACAGGGAAGCTTCCAATGGAGGGGATGGGACAGGGGACTCTGGGGGTGGGAACTGGGTGGGATTGTCCCCCTGTGATCTTACAGTCTTGTCTACCATTATAAATTCACTAATAAATTTTTTTTAATTCAGCACCATGGATAGCTAATGACTCCTCAAAAGGACTCTACAACTATCTCCAGTAATGGATGCTTTTCCCCTTCCTTCCGCTCTTTCTCTCTCTGTAAATAGTCCAAGATAAAACGCACAACCACAGTCCCAGGTGGTGGTGCAGCAGGTTAAGTGTTCGTGGCGCACAAGGACCGGCATAAGGATCCCGGTTTGAGCCCCCGGCTCCCCACCTGCAGGGGAGTCGCTTCACAAGTGGTGAATCAAGTCTGCAGGTGTCTGTCTTTCTCTCCCCATCTCGGTCTTCCCCTCCTCTCTCCATTTCTCTTTGTCCTGTCCAATGACAGCAACAATGACAATAATAACCACAACAATGATAAAACAACAAGGGCAACAAAGGGTTTCCAGGAGCAGTGGATTCATGGTGTAGGCACTGAGCTCCAGCAATAACCCTGGAGGCAAAGAAATATATATAAAAATAAATAAATATTAAAAAAAAACAGGAATATCTGATGATAAAGAGAACCTACAGTTTTGTCCTGCTTTCAAGGACAATGAGAGACAGCTAGAGACAGATTTCCCCGACGTTGAGGGAGGGAGGGAGGGAAGGAGGGATTTTTATGTATCTGAACGTCTAGCTGTCGGAGATGGTTATCTTCAACTGATGTCTTTTTGCTCTTTCCTGTGGTAAATCGAAGATAACCGCAGAAGATCACCAAGTGTGACCTCGGGGGATGAGATTCAAAATTGGAAATAATAACTCTTCCGCGGCTGTCTGGCGAAAGAATTGTTCCATTATTTTTTTCCCCGAGCCTTTGCTTGAGCTGTGCAATATCCTCAGAGCTCAGCTCCCGGTCTTCTCAAGACGTGTGTGTGTGTATTTCAACCTTTTCTGAATGTCGGCCATCACAGCTCCGTCTTGCCTGGATGCTGCTGGCTTATCTGCGTCCACATGCAAATGGAGCAGTTGTCTCTCTCTTCCAGTTTTTCTTTGTTCCTCCAAGCATCTCCCCGTTAACCCTGCCTCATTCGTTTCTCGAACACCATCCTCTGTGATGAAGGTCAGCTCTCCAAATGATGCGCCTACACCTTTCCATCCCCGCTGACCGCAACTTAGACGTTGACTAAACCATAGGATAAGAGGGGTACAACTCCACACAATTCCCACCACCAGAACTCCGTATCCCATCTCCTCTCCTGATAGCTTTCCTATTCTTTATCCCTCTGGAAATATGGACCCAGGGTCATTATGGGGTGCAGAAGGTGGAAGGTCTGGCTTCTGTAATGGGTTCCCCGCTTCTTCTTCTTCTCCTTCTCCTTCTCCTTCTCCTTCTCCTTCTCCTTCTCCTTCTCCTTCTCCTTCTTCTTCTTCTTCTTCTTCTTCTTCTTCTTCTTCTAGCGTTTGCCCTTCTTCCGTAGCCAGTCAACAGCGTCAGGTTGAGCCTGATGTCAAGTTTCGAGACCACCTTTGAATCTGGAGAGGTGGCAGTCGTTGACTATGTGGGTCATAGTCTGTCTGGAGCCGCAGGGGCAGTTCAGGTCGTCTCTGGCTCCCCAGCGATGGAACATAGCGGCGCACCGGCCATGGCCTGTTCGATAGCGATGGAGGAGGGCCCAGTCATAACGTGCCAGGTCAAAGCCGGGTGGACGCTCGCAGGGGTCTGTGATGAGGTGTTTGTTCTTGACCTCAGCTGACTGCCAACTCTGTTTCCAAGAGACTGGAACAGAGAAGTTCAGTGTAGGCGTAGGGGACCAGATTGGGTGACGAGACGTCAAGCGTTGGACAGGGTGGGCGAAGATCTCCGCGTATATTGGCAGGTCCGGTCGAGCGTAGACGTGGGAAATGAACTTGGATGATGCCGCATCCCGACGAATATCTGGCGGGGCGATGTTGCTGAGAACCGGCAGCCATGGGACCGGGGTGGAACGGATGGTTCCAGAAATGATCCTCATGGATAATATCCCCGCTGAACATGGGTGTTGACAGGTCTTTTTTTTTCTAATAGAGACATTGGCGCACATTGGCGCACCTTCTGAATGCACCTGTTCTCAGGCACAAAAACCCAAGTTCAAGCCACCGGTTCTCACCTACAGGTACAAAGCTTTGCCAGTAGTGAAGCAGGGCTGCAGGTGTCTGTCTCTCTGTCTCTCTCCCTCTCAGTTTCTGGCTGTCTCTATCCAATAAATAGGCAAAGATAATAAAAAATTTAAAAAGAGAGAGAGAGAGAGAGAATGAACACTTCTGGAGACAGGTGTCGGCGCACCTGGTTGAGTGCACGTGTTACAATGCGGGAGGACCCAGGTTGGAGCCCCTGGTCCCCACCTGCAGGGGGAAGGCTTTTTAAACGGCGAAGCAGGGCTGCCCGTGTCTCTCTGTCTCTCTCCCTCTCTCCCTCCCCCTGCCCTTTCCAATTTTCTGGCTGTTTCTACCCAATAAAATAAATACAAATAATTCAAAAGAGGGAATGAAGATACCGTGTTCTTCGGGATTCATGTCTCATGTGTTCTTTGGGAACTGAAACTTGGAAACTCAGAGTCTCAGGCATGAGAGTTTATTTTATTTTTTGGCAAAAATATTATTATTGTTATGGTTGTTGTTATTATTTCCCCTGAGCCCTGCTGAGCTCTGGCTGCTGGTGGTGCTGGGGATGGAACGTGCGGCCTCAGAGCCTCAGGCAGGAGAGTCTGTGTGCAGAACCATTATTATTATTATTATTATTTCCCAGAGCCCTGCTGAGCCCTGGCTGCTGGTGGTGCTGGGGATGGAACCTGGGGCCTCAGAGCCTCAGGCAGGAGAGTCTGTGTGCAGAACCATTATTATTATTATTATTATTATTATTATTATTATTATTATTATTTCCCAGAGCCCTGCTGAGCCCTGGCTGCTGGTGGTGCTGGGGATGGAACCTGGGGCCTCAGAGCCTCAGGCAGGAGAGTCTGTGTGCAGAACCATTATTATTATTATTATTATTATTATTATTATTATTATTATTATTATTTCCCAGAGCCCTGCTGAGCCCTGGCTGCTGGTGGTGCTGGGGATGGAACCTGCAGCCTCAGAGTCTCAGGCAGGAGAGTCTGTGTGCAGAGCCATTATTATTATTATCATTATTATTATTATTATTATTTCCCTGAGCCCTGGCTGCTGGAGGTGCTGGGGATGGAACCTGGGGCCCCAGAGCCTCAGGCAGGAGCGTCTGTGTGCAGAACCATTATTATTATTATTATTATTATTATTATTTCCTAGAGCCCTGCTGAGCCCTGGCTGCTGGAGGTGCTGGGGATGGAACCTGGGGCCCCAGAGCCTCAGGCAGGAGCGTCTGTGTGCAGAACCATTAAGCTGCCTTGCCCCCAGCTCTGAAGCCTTTTCCCGTCTGCAGCACGGGGC
>NC_080185.1:127601409-127709346 GCF_950295315.1 Erinaceus europaeus
ACCCGCAGGGGAGTCGCTTCACAGGCGGTGAAGCAGGTCTGCAGGTGTCTGTCTTTCTCTCCCCTCTCTCTGTCTTCCCCTCCTCTCTCCATTTCTCTCTGTCCTATCCAACAACGATGACATCAACAACAACAACAATAATAACTACAACAATGAAAAACAACAAGGGCAACCAAAGGGAAAGTAAATACATTCATATTTTTTAAAAAAATCTTTAAAAAAAGAAAGAGAAATAGGGGCAGACAGAAAAATGGGAAAGTAATTCTATGCAATATGGAAAGCATTGCATGAAGGTGGGTAGATAGCATCATGGTTATGCAAAAAAGTCTCATTCCTGAGGCTCTGAAATTCCAAGTTCAATCCCCCACCTCACCGTAAGCCAGAGCTGAGCAGTAGATATTCTGATCTCATAGACACAGAGAAAGAGAAGTGTAAGATGTCCGTCCATCTGGATAATGTCCTTGGGTTCTGTCTGCTATCACCTTGGCGTGAGTGTGACACTGATCTGAACAGATACCAGTGAAAGCAGGGAGGCTAACGTGAGCATTATCTGGGACACCTTTGAAAAGAACAAAGTCCTAAAAAAAACAAGTCTGTTGAGTTTGCAGAATGCCCTTTCATGCTGTCTAAATTTAACCACTGATTTTTCAATTTCTTTTCTTTTTTTTTTACCTTTTCCTTTCCACTCCCACTCACATTTTAAATACATAAAAGCCATGTGGCTACTGGTGGTGCCTGGCATTTGGACAGGTGGGAATCTGAAAATGTCTCTGTTCAAATTTGGGTAACCAAGGCACAGGGAGAATTACACGGTCTGTGTTTCAAATAAGTGTGTTTCGCGGGGAGTGGGGCGCTAGCGCAGCGGGTTAAGCGCAGGTGGTGCAAAGCACAAGGACCGGCGTAAGGATCCCGGTTCGAGCCCCCGGCTCCCCACCTGCAGGGGGAGTCGCTTCACAGGTGGTGAAGCAGGTCTGCAGGTGTCTGTCTTTCTCTCCCCCTCTCTGTCTTCCCCTCCTCTCTCCATTTCTCTCTGTCCTATCCAACAACAATGACATCAATAACAACAACAATAATAACCACAACAAGGGCAACAAAAAGGGAAAATAAATAAGATTTAAAGAGTGTTTCCTGTGTGTTTCCTGCATGGTTCCCAGGGACATCAACACGATTGATTTGATGTAGGGAATAGTGAGGATACGGCAGAGCTTGGCGGGAGCCCCCCATTGAAAGATGGGTGCCTGAGGGGGCCATGGCCAATCCTACCAGTCTCTCTCTACTAAGAGGTTGAGCAAGGAAGGACGCGGCCTCCAGGATCCACCCGTCTATTAACCTCCCTGCCTCACAAGTACCCTGCATTTCCTGACACAATAGCCCACTCCCTTCTTCTTCTTCTAGCGTTTGCCCTTCTTCCGTAGCCAGTCAACAGCATCAGGTGGAGCCTGATGTCAAGTTTCGAGACCTCCTTTGAATCTGGAGAGGTGGCAGTCGTTGACTATGTGGGTCATAGTCTGTCTGGAGCCGCAGGGGCAGTTCGGGTCGTCTCTGGCTCCCCAGCGATGGAACATAGCGGCGCACCGGCCATGGCCTGTTCGATAGCGATGGAGGAGGGCCCGATCATAACGTGCCAGGTCAAAGCCGGGTGGACGCTTGCAGGGGTCTGTGATGAGGTGTTTGTTCTTGACCTCAGCTGACTGCCAACTCTGTTTCCAAGAGTCTGGAACAGAGAAGTTCAGTGTAGGCGCAGGGGACCAGATTGGGTGACGAGACGTCAAGCGTTGGACAGGGTGGGCGAAGATCTCCGCGTATATTGGCAGGTCCGGTCGAG
Organism: Erinaceus europaeus; assembly: GCF_950295315.1. Taxonomy (NCBI): domain Eukaryota; kingdom Metazoa; phylum Chordata; class Mammalia; order Eulipotyphla; family Erinaceidae; genus Erinaceus; species Erinaceus europaeus. The sequence continues at coordinate 127,603,235 of NC_080185.1, forward strand.
CGTAGACGTGGGAAATGAACTTAGATGATGCCGCATCCCGACGAATATCTGGCGGGGCGATGTTGCTGAGAACTGGCAGCCATGGAACCGGGGTGGAACGGATGGTTCCAGAAATGATCCTCATGGAGGAATATAATTTGGAATCGACCAGGTGGACATGGGGGCTACGGAACCATCCTGGGGCACAGTATTCTGCAGTGGAATAGCATAATGCCAGAGATGATGATCGCAGTGTGGAAGCGCTCGCGCCCCATGAGGAGCTGGCCAGTCTTGCAATGATGTTGTTCCTCGCGCCCACCTTTGCTGCAGTTTTTATGAGATGTTCGTGAAATGACAGAGTGCGATCGAGAGTAACGCCAAGATAGACTGGCTGGGCTTCATGCCGGATTCTCGTATCGCCAAGCTGCACATTAAGCTCACGCGAGGCCGAGGCATGGTGTAGATGGAAAACAGATGATACCGTTTTTGCAGTGCTAGGGATTAGTCGCCATTTTTTACAGTCATCAGATATCAGAGACATGTCTTTCGTGAGCCCACTCCCTTATTATCTACATTAACCACTATTTTGCCTGAAAGGCCCCTCCCTACTTCCCCACCCACTTCATCCCTTTGATCATATCTGGTTTATCTTCTCTCTGCCCTCAGGATCCCTCCCTCTAGCTGCTGGTTACTGATAACCTTGCTTCCTCGTTCCTTTGATTAAACCTCTTGCTCAACAGTTACTGGAAAAGTCCTGACCCTCCCCGAGACCCTTCACCTCCCTCCCTACCATATATGGTATATGCAGGGTGATGCGGGTTGCGTAGAGGGGGTTTCTTCCCTGGGCACGTGCTCTCTGGGCTTGGAGAGAACTCGACCGGAGCCAACCTGGCTGCTGCTCGTGGCAGAGCAGGAACGCAATGCAATTCTCCTTTATTGATCAGAGACAATGCCTGTATATCTTAGAAACCGGAAGTGGCAAATTGGAAAAGGAAACGGCTAGGAGATGCAGTGGAGAGAAGAGCGTGAAGGTAGCGAGCTTCCATAGCAGCTGTTGCGTAAGTTCTAACCAGTGGGATTAACCGATACCCTACAGGCAGGACAGGTCTCAGGCAAAACAATGATTATGTAAATAGACCACAGTATCAAGCAATGCACCATGGAGCAGGGGGAAGCTGGTGTAATGCCCAACAGGTATCCACATGTCACTTCCTCCCACGACCCCTTCCTCCCTACCATATATGGTATCCACATGTCACTTCCTCCTGTGACCCCTTCCTCCCTACCATCTATGATATACACACGTCACTTCCTCCCGCGACCCCTTCCTCCCTACCATCTATGGTATCCACATGTCACTTCCTCCTGTGACCCCTTCCTCCCTACCATCTATGGAAGCCACATGTCACTTCCTCCTGTGACCCCTTCCTCCCTACCATCTATGGTAGCCACATGTCACTTCCTCCTGTGACCCCTTCCTCCCTACCATCTATGATATACACATGTCACTTCCTCCCTACTATCTATGATATCCACATGTCACTTTCTCCTGTGACCCCTTCCTCCCTACCATCTATGATATCCACATGTCACTTCCTCCTGTGACCCCTTCCTCCCTACCATCTATGGTATCCACATGTCACTTCCCCTTCCCCCCTACCATCTATGGTATATACATGTCACTTCCTCCCGCAACCCCTTCCACCCTACCATCTATGGTATCCACATGTCACTTCCTCCTGAGACCCCTTTTTCCCTACCATCTATGATATCCACATGTCACTTTCTCCTGTGACCCCTTATAAGCCCTGCCTTGCTGTTCAATAAACGGATTGTCCATCAGACATTCCCCTACTGATCTCTTGTTGCGTCTTTAGCTACAAACACTGAGAAAGACCCATTCGACTCACCCCTGCTGCCTTGGAACATTCCCCTAGGCCCCTGAACCTGGTGCGTAATAGGGCAGGTATGCCAGGAGTCTGTGCCCAAGAGAGGTCTCCCCATAGGAAGTACAGCACTTTATGACAATTTGGGATTTGCCTAGCCAAGTTGCATGACAATAATATTGGATGAACTTTTTTTTTTCCTAGCCCTAATAACGTTGCCCTATAGATGGCCTCACCCGTGTGTCCTGGAGCCTCCCTCCCCAGAGTCCTGCCCCATGAGGGAAAGACAGACACAGGCTGGGGGTGTGGATCCACCTGCCAACACCCATGTCCAGTGGAGAAGCAATGACAGAAGCCACAACTCCAACTTTCTGCACCACAGAAAGAATTTTGACCCATATTCCCAGATGGGGAGAAATGTTAGGGGAAGATGACCAGAGGGTTGTGAATCCCAATTGAATCAGGACCTGGAGAGAGAAGAGGAAAAAGGGAGAGATATTAGGATGTAGTAGTAGGTGAAGCTGTGACTTGGGAAGGAAGAAATGATGAAATCATAGGGGGGAAAAAAGTGGGGGCGGGCAAATGTCTACAAATCTAGACAGATAGTTGTAGAAAGAATAGCAAAGCCATATCTGTAGCCTTAGGAGAACTGATATAGCTTCCAGTGGAGGGGATGGGGACACAGAACTCTGGTGGTGGGAACCTTGCAGAATTAGAGCCCTGTTATCTTGTCATTTTGTAAATTAGTATTAAAGCATGAGTAAAATTTAAAGGGAAATGTTTTGGCATATAGATGGTTATGTAAGACAAGTAACCAGTTGTTGTTGTTATATACTTATGTTTTTAAACCTGGATGATTTTCCTTGTCTTGGCAACTGATAAGAGACTGTGTGCCCTGTAATCCAACACCCGCTTTAGAAACTGCAAATGAGATTTCCTACAACATAGCCCTTCTGATCACACCAGCCACAAAGCAAGCTGGGCTCCAGCAATACTCGCTGTGAAGTTTATTAAATTCTAACAAATGGACAGACCTCTTTCACATGGTTTAAAACGCGATGTTCAGGTCAGACTCTCTGCCTGGGACCTATGTGTCCTATTCTCTGCACTGTTGGATTTATTGCTGAGAGAAAGAGAGACAGACAGAGATAAAGAGAGACTAGTATAAGTGTAGAGACCTGCTCCACCATTTCTGATGATTCCTTGTTTTTTCTCTTTCTTGCTTTATTTCAGTGTTGGGGATCAAACTCCTACACACAAGCTATTTCCCCCACTCTCCCAGTTCATTGTTGGTTTTTAGTCGGTTGTTGTCTCCTCTTAAGAGAGACCTTGTTTGGCCATGCAAAATCTAAAATATTTCCATCCTCCATTGTAAATAGATGACTCCCACAATGGTTCATCAATTTCCCATTGGATGGATGGATGGATAGATGATGGATGGATGGATAATTGCCTAAATGGGGAGATGGTTGAATCGGTAAATGGATGGATGAATGTTGGATGTGTCATGGTTGGGAGAAGGGTGGATGGATGGATGGATGGATGGATGGATGGATGGATGGATGGATGATGGATGGATGGATAAATGCCTAAATGGGGAGATGGTTGAATGGGTAGATGGATGGATGGATGTTGGATGGGTCATGGTTGGATAATTGCCTAAATGGGGAGATGGTTGAATGGGTAGATGGATGGATGAATGTTGGATGGGTCATGGTTGGGAGAAGGGTGGATGGATGGATGGATGGATGGATGGATGGATGGATGGATGATGGATGGATGGATAAATGCCTAAATGGGGAGATGGTTGAATGGGTAGATGGATGGATGAATGTTGGATGGGTCATGGTTGGGAGAAGGGTGGATGGATGGATGGATGGATGGATGGATGGATGGATGGATGATGGATGGATGGATGGATAAATGCCTAAATGGGGAGATGGTTGAATGGGTAGATGGATGGATGGATGTTGGATGGATGGATGTTGGATGGGTCATGGTTGGGAGAAGAGTGGATGAATGGATGGATGGATGGATGGATGGATGGATGGATGGATGGATGGATGAATGGATGAGTGGCTAAGTGGGTAGATGGCTGAGGGGGTGGGTGGATGGATGGATGGATGGATGTTGGATGGGTCATGGTTGGGAGAAAAGTGGATGGATGGATGGATGGATGGATGGATGGATGGATGGATGAGTGGCTAAGTGGGTAGATGGCTGAGGGGGTGGGTGGATGGATGGATGGATGGATGAGTGGCTAAGTGGGTAGATGGCTGAGGGGGTAGGTGGATGGATGGTTGAAAGGATGGATGGTGGATAAATGGATGCGTAGATGGCTGAATGGGTACATGGCTGAATGAGTGGGGGAAATAGCTTGTGTGTGTGAGTGGATAGATGGACGGATAGATGATGGATGGATGGATAATTGCCTAAATGGGGAGATGGCTGAATGGGTAGATGGATGATGAATGTTGGATGGGTCATGGTTGGGAGAAGGGTGGATAGATGGATGGATGGATGGATGGATGGATGGATGGATGGATAATTGGCTAAATGGGTAGATGGCTGAGTGCATGGATGGATGGATGGATGGATGGATGGATGGATGGATGGATAATTGGCTGAATGGGTAGATGGCTAAATGAGTGATGGATGGATGGTTGAAAGGATGGATAGATGGATGGATGGATGATAGATGGGTAGATGGCTGCTGAATGGATGGATGGATAATGGATGGGTAATAAGCTGAAATCAATATGAAGGGGGAGATAGAGAAAGAGAGACAGAGAGACCCCTGTAGCCTTGCTGCATGGCTCCGGAAGCATCTGGGGTTCTTAACCCAGGTCTTTGTCCCTGGCAACATGGCCACTCTATCAGGTACACCACTGCACCAGCCCCATCTTTACCCATTTTTACAAAGAGATAGCTCAGTGATTTGAAGTCCTTCTGACTCAAAAGCTGCCAAAAGATCTGTGTTCCCCACCAGATTTTATCCCAAGAGATTCAAAGTAAACATATCTATATGGGTGTTAAAGAGTTTACGCATTAGAAGGCATAATGGGTATATCTGGGGGGAAAAAATCCGAGAGGCAGGCTGGGAATATGGATTGACCTGCCAACGGCCACATTCAGCGGGGAAGCAATTCCAGAAGCCAGACCTTCCACCTACTGCAACCCACAAGGACCCTGGGTCCGTGCTCCCAGAGGGATAGAGAATGGGAAAGCTATCAGGGGAGGGGATGGGATACGGAGTTCTGATGTTGGGAAGTGTGTGGAGTTGTACCCCTCTTATCCTATGGTTTTGTCATTGTTTCCTTTTTATTTATTTTTTAAATTTTTTTAATTATTTAATACTGATTTGCAAAATTACAAGAGAACAAGGGGTCTAAGTCCACGCCATTTCCACCCGCAGAGTTCTGAACACCCACTCCCCCTGTTGGAAGCTATAGCAGTTGTCCTAAGGTCACAGATAGGGGTTGACTATTATTTCTACAACTATACATCTATATTCATATATATTTAGTTACTTTTTTTTTCCCAGTCCCATCTTCTCTTCCTTTTTTAAGCCACACATATGCCTATTATTCCATCCAAATGTCTCTCCCTTTTGCCTTCTCCCTCTCCGGGTCCTGATGGAATGGAAGTTCAGAGCCCTCTGGTCCTCTTCCCTCTATCATTTGACTCTGAATTGGATCAAAATTCTTTTTGGGGTGTAAAAGGTGGGAGTTCTGTCTCCTATTATTGTTTGTATGGGTTGATATTCTGTTTGGGGCTACAGAAGGTGGGAATTCTGGCTTCTATAGTTTATTGAACACGGGCGTTGGCAGGAAAGATATTTGCACTCAACAAAGACCTTGTCACGATGTCACCCAAGTGTCATCCCAAGACCACCATGGTCCATGGTCTTTGCTGAAAATTTTGTCACTGACAGTGGTGAAACTGTTGACAGGGATGTCAGTGGGTCCAACCCCTGCGGAGAAGAGTCTGGAGAACTCTCAGAAGGCTAGAAGAGGACCAACCCTATGACCCTGAAATTTCTCTCTTGGGGATAGAGCCGAAGGAACCCAACGCACCCATCCGAAAAGATCTGTGGACGCCTATGTTCATAGCAAGACAATTTGGAATAGCCCAAACCTGGAAGCAACCCAGGCGTCCAGTAACAGAGAATGTTGTGGTCTAGATACACCATGGAGTACTACTAAGCTGTGAGGAAGGATGAAGTCACCTTTTTCTCTTGGAGCTCTTCACAAGCTGTGAAGCAGATTTTCAGGTGTCTCGCTGTCTCTCTCTGTCTTTATCTCCTCTCCTCTCTCAATTTCTCTCTGTCGTGTCCAAAAAAAAAAATATGGGAAAATCCAGGAGCAGTGGATTCAAATAAGCCTGAAGTCAAAAATATATAAACGGGAGCCAGGCAGTAGCGCAGCGCGTTAAGCGCACATGGCACAAAGCACAAGGACCTGCGTAAGGATCCGGGTTCGAGCCCCCGGCTCCCCACCTGTAGGGGAGTCACTTCACAGGCGTTGAAGCAGGTCTGCAGGTGTCTTTCTCTCCCCCTCTCTGTCTTCCCCTCCTCTCTCCATTTCTTTCTCTCCTATCCAGTAACGACGACATCAATAACTACAACAGTCAAACAAAGGCAACCAAAGGGAATACATATTAAAAAAAATAAATAAATAAGTCATTAAATTTAAATAAAAATTGAAGAAGAAAAAAAAAAGATATCGCTGCTAATTCTCAAAGAAAAAGAACAGAGGTGTAGGGGGAAGCTGAGACTCTGAGGTCTTTGTAAGGATTTGCATTTGAAGTGAAAACAGAGTCGGAGACTCCAGAGAAATGCCCTGTGTTTGCTGAGAGGAATATTGACCCAAGGCAATGCTTTCTATTAGCAGGGAGGGCCTCAGAAAAGTCGCACCAGGCAGCCTTTCCTTCAAAAAACACGGCGTGATTATAGGGATTAATAGAAGCGACCAGACTTAACTGACGGTTATCTGGGTGACGGGTGACGGAGATTCCAAGATTCCGAGGGTGACATCCACGGCTGAGACTTCAGACAAGAAGAGTCTGGTCCCTGATCGTTCCGTCTGTTACTTAGTAAATTTAAGATGAAGACACCTCACCTCGGTGGGTGGCATCCCTGCCAGGGAATATGCCAGACTTTCTTCTCTTCCATAAATAAGTAAATAGATAAATCCTTCAATGAAACGGTACGTACTCAGCACCTCCGAAGCAAGCAATAATGTGGCATTGTGGCAATGAATAGCGCAATAATGTCATTCTAGGGGCCGGGTAGGGGCTCACCTGGCTGAGGGCTCCTGTTCCCAGGCACAAGGACCCGGGTTCAAGCCCCTGGTCCCCATCTGCAGGGGGAGAGCTTCACGAGAACTGGAGCAGGGCTGCAGAGATCTCTCTGTCTCTCTCCCTCTCTATCTCCCCATTCCCTACATATATACACACATGCATGCATACATACATGTTCATGTATGTATATATGTACCTTTCTGTCTATATCTATCATCTATTTACCTGCCTATCTATCTAATTATCTATCTTCCTATCTCTATATCATCTATTTACCTGTCTATCATCTATCTATCTGCCTATCTATCATCTCATCTATCTATCTGCCTATCTATCATCTACCTGTCTATCATCTGACGATCATCTGTCTATATCAATCCTCTATCATCTATCTATATATCTATCATCTATCATCTGTCTATTTATCAATCATCTATCTATCATCTATCTATATATCTATCATCTGTCTATCATCTATCTGTCTATATCTATTTATCAATCATCTATCATCTATCTGTCTATATCTATTTATCAATGTATCTATCTGTCATCTATTATCTATCAAGCAATCATCTATCCATCCATTAACTATCTACCACCTATTTATAATATATTATCTAGCTATCAATCATCTATCTATCATCTATCTATCTATCTATCTATCTATCTATCTATCTATCTATCTATCTATCTATCTCTGGCCCTGACTGGTGTCTTTTTACAAGTGTTATTCTGTGATGGACCGGCTGTGATAACACTTCTAAGGTTTCCAAATCATGCCATCAATACCGCAACAACTTGTCCATCCAAAACAAACAACAAAAAAACAAAAAAAACACCACAATGTACATACTTTCTCTCTCTCTCTCTCTCTCTCTCTCACACACACACACACACACAATGGAATCTCTCCTTTTCTGTTCTCTCCATGTTAAATCTCTCCCTCCTTCCTCCATGTCTAATAACACAGAATAAAATGGACAACTACACACAGCACAACGACTCTTCAAAAGTGAGCTGAGCATCTCAGGGCCAGGTGGTGGTGAGCCTGGTTTGAATGCACAAAATTCAACGCACAAGGTTCAACGTGCAAGGACCCGGGTTCAAGCTCCCGGTCCCCATCTGCAGGGCACGGGGGGTGAAGCAGGGCTGTGGGCCACGTTCTCTCCCCCTCTCTGTCTCCCCCTTCCCTCTCGATTTCTGGTTGACCCTATGCAATAAATAAAGATGCCCCCACATCCTCTCCAGCATTTGCTGCTGTTACCTTTTCTGACGTATGACACTCTCACAGGAATGAAGTGGTATCTCACTGTGTTGTCTGGATTTGCATTTCTCTGAGTCAGAGTATTATTATTTTTAATTTATTTATTTATTCTCTTTTGTTGCCCTTGTAGTTTTTATTGTTGTAGTTATTGTTGTTGTTATTGATGTCATCGTTGTTGGATAGGACAGAGAGAAATGGAGAGAGGAGGGGAAGATGGAGAGGGGGAGAGAAAGACAGACACCTGCAGACCTGCTTCACCGCCTGTGAAGCGACTCCCCTGCAGGTGGGGAGCCGGGGGCTCGAACCAGGATCCTTACGCCGGTCCTTGCGCTTTGCGCCACATGCGCTTAACCCGCTGCGCTACCGCCCGACTCCCGCAAACCCAGATTCTTGTGTGTTATGACCTGTGCACTCAACTGGGTGCACCACCACCTGCCTCCAGAAATTCAATTTCTTTGGGACTTTCTACAACCTTCTAATAGAGACATTTTTTTTTTTCTTTTCTTTCCTTTTCTTTCTTTTTTTGGCATGGTACTCCTCCTCTCTATACATACCTTAAGTTAAACAGCATGAGATAAATGATAGATAGATGATAGATAGGTAGGTGATAGATGGTGATAGATAGATAGAAGATAGATGATAGACAGACAGATGATGGATTAATGATAAAAGAGAGATCAATCTTCCTTTCAGAAACAAACTGGCATGGTGGTTATTTCATATTCATGTTTACACCTCTTCACACATCTAGGAGAGCCAAATTCACAGTAGATAACGCAGAAACGGAGCACGGAAAGTCTCCAACATTTGGGCCTAGCCGATGGAGACGAAAACAAATTCACCCGTTCAAAACTGTGGAAATGGAAGGGTGGAAAATATTAAGACATTGCTTCTACGTGAAATGGGCAGCTAATTTTTTTTTTTTTTTAGCGACAACAGATTTCTCGTTCTTTGTCCTTGTCATTCTAATAAAGTGACTTTTTTTTTTTTCCAAACTCTGGCAAAAACTGCACAGAAACATCATCTGAACTGTGAATTTTCTAATAAAATAAAGGGAATGAAAACCTCTTGTGGGGCCCAGGCTTGGTTAAATATTCACATTCCAGTGCACGGAAATGTTAAATATTCACTTGGTTAAATACTCACATTACAGTGCACAAGGACCTGGGTTCAAGCCCCTGATCCCCACATGCAGGGGGGATGTTTCATGAGTGGTGAAACAGGCCTGCAGGGGTCTCTCTTTCTCTCTTCCTCTCAGTCTCCCCCCCCCCTTTTCCTCTCGATTTCTGGCTGTCTCTCCAGTAACAAATATAATAAGTTTTTGAAAGAAGAAATATCTTGCAGGAATCTCAAGTTCAAGAATCAAAATTTATCTCGCAAACAAGACAGTCTATCGTGAGCAGCCGTTCCCACATCAGGGAGTAACTCATCAGACCTGATGTTACTGCTTCCAGGATAACTAGGACATTCTTTTATATATTAAGCAGAGAAGCAAAAAAAGACAGAAAAGCAGATGCGTCACAACACTGCAAAAATATCTACACAACTTCCCCCCTCCAGGTAGGGGGTGTCACCTCCATGTGGTGTCAGGGCTCACACCTGGGTTCTCACGCAGAAAAAGGAACACCGAGTGAGCTTGTCACCTGGTCACACCAAAAAGGTGGGCGCGAGGAGAGGAATCACATCATCGCAAGACTGGCCAGCTCCTCATGGGGCGCGAGCGCTTCCACACTACGATCATCCTCTCTGGCATTATGCTATTCCACTGCAGAATACTGTGCCCCCATGTCCACTTGGTCGATTCCAAAATTATATTCCTCGATGAGGATAATTTTTGGAACCATCCGTTCCACCCCGGTTCCATGGCTGCCAGTTCTTAGAACATTGCCCCGCTAGATATTCGTCGGGATGCGGCATCATCTAAGTTCATTTCCCACGTCTACGCTCGACCGGACCTGCCAATATACATGGATATCTTCGCCCACCCTGTCCAACGCTTGATGTCTCATCACCCAATCTGGTCCCCTACGCCTACACTGAACTTCTCTGTTCCAGACTCTTGGAAACAGAGCTGGCAGTCAGCTGAGGTCAAGAACAAACACCTCATCACAGACCCCTGCGAGCGTCCACCCGGCTTTGACCTGGCACGTTATGATCGGGCCCTCCTCAATCGCTATCGAACAGGCCATGGCCGGTGCGCCGCTATGTTCCATCGCTGGGGAGCCAGAGACGACCCGAACTGCCCCTGCGGCTCCAGACAGACTATGACCCACATAGTCAACGACTGCCACCTCTCCAGATTCAAAGGAGGTCTCGAAACTTGACAGCAGGCTCCACCTGACGCTGTTGACTGGCTACGGAAGAAGGGCAAACGCTAGAAGAAGAAGACCAATAGGACCCTTAAAAGTCATATGTGGGGGCCTCCCTCGGCCCTGACCCAGCTTCCTGGTCCTATTCCCAACTCCGACACCATCGCCCCAGACAAGACTTGCAGCCCACCTGCAGGTTACCTGTCGGGCTCAGGTGACAAGGACTAAAGTCACGGGCCCCTTGGAATAGACCTAAAATAGACGTCCTGGCTTCTTCCCACATGAAGACCTCGACTTCCATCTGCTCTGTTCCTACCTTTGGGTTCCTGGTTATTAAACACTTTGTCCTGCTTTCTATCTTAATAAAGAATTTGGGTCCAGGCTCCCAGAGGGATAAAGAACAGGGAAGCTTCCAATGGAGGGGACGGGGCAGGAAACTCTGCTGGTTGGGATTGTACAGAATTGTAGCCCTCATACCCCACAATCTTGTCACTTATTATTAAATCACTAGTAATAACATAAAAATTCTATGGAGTCGGGCGGTAGCGCAACGGGTTAAGTGCAGGTGGCGCAAAGCGCAAGGACCGGCATAAGGATCCCGGTTGGAGCCCCCGGCTCCCCACCTGCAGGGGAGTCGCTTCCCAAGCGGTAAAGCAGGTCTGCAGGTGTCTGTCTTTCTCTCCCCCTCTCTGTCTTCCCCTCCTCTCTCCATTTCTCTCTGTCCTATCCAACAACAAACGACATCAACAACAACAATAATAACCACAACAAGGCTACAACAACCAGGGCAACAGAAGGGGGGAAAAATGGACTCCAGGAGCAGTGGATTCATGGTGCTCAAGCACTGAGCTCCAGCAGTAACCCTGGAGGCAAAAAAAAAAGAAAAAGAAAAAGAAAAAAGAAAAAGAAAAAGAAAAAAAATGACCAATACATGCAATTATCTTGAAAGCAGCTACAAGAACGCGATGGGAATGAAATTGTCAAAAGCCATCCTTAGCTGGTTCATGCACTTGGCATCCATTGTCCCAGTAATTGGCCAGAAAGTTGATGTTTGCAAAGAACAAATCAAAGGAAAGATCCATTGCCGGCCACTTCCTCGAGCAGAAAAGCACTTGGGAGAGGTAGCACGTCACGAAATTAATCTCCTGCTAAAAAAAAAATAATAAAGGTCACAGCTCATCTCAGGAAACAGGAGGACGTGTGGTGGCATTTGCTGGTGAGCTGTCAGAATGCCACAAAAATCTTCATTTCCACCCCAAGAGCTTTCAGCTCCAATCCGTGGGTTGACCAGACTTTTGTTTCTTTGTCTGCATTGCACTGGGGTTTTGTTTCGATCGCATCGATGTCAAGACTTGACATCACTTAATTTCTTCTTGATTATCTTTGTTTACTGATGGAACAGAGACAGTCAGAACTCAAGAGGGGATGATGGTACGAGAGGCAGAGTTCACCCCTTGTCGTTTCCCCCCTGCAGGTGTTTTGCAGAAAACGGGGCAATTTTACACAATTTCTCTCTATCGACTATCTATTATCATCATCTATCATCTATCAATCTATCTCCCTATCAACCATCAATCTCTCTATCAGCTATCTATTATCATCATCATCTATCAATCATCTATCAATCTATCTCCCTATCAACCATCTATCAACTATCTATCTATTATCATCATCATCTATCAATCTATCTCCCTATCAACCATCTATCAACTATCTATTATCATCATCTATCAATCATCTATCAATCTATCTCCCTATCAACCATCTATCAACTATCTATTATCACCATCATCTATCAATCTATCTCCCTATCAACCATCTATCTCACTATCAACTATCATCATCATCTATCAATCTATCTCCCTATCAACCATCTATCTCGCTATCAACTATTATCATCATCATCTATCAATCATCTATCAATCTATCTCCCTATCAACCATCTATCAACTATCTATTATCATCATCATCTATCAATCATCTATCAATCTATCTCCCTATCAACCATCTATCAACTATCTATCTATTATCACCATCATCTATCAATCTATCTCCCTATCAACCATCTATCTCACTATCAACTATCATCAATTATCATCTATCAATCTATCTCCCTATCAACCATCTATCTCGCTATCAACTATTATCATCATCTATCAATCAACTATCAATCTATCTCCCTATCAACCATCTATCAACTATCTATTATCATCATCTATCAATCATCTATCAATCTATCTCCCTATCAACCATCTATCAACTATCTATCTATTATCACCATCATCTATCAATCTATCTCCCTATCAACCATCTATCTCACTATCAACTATCATCAATTATCATCTATCAATCTATCTCCCTATCAACCATCTATCTCGCTATCAACTATTATCATCATCTATCAATCATCTATCAATCTATCTCCCTATCAACCATCTATCAACTATTATCATCATCTATCAATCATCTATCAATCTATCTCCCTATCAACCATCTATCAACTATCTATCTATTATCACCATCATCTATCAATCTATCTCCCTATCAACCATCTATCAACTATCTATTATCATCATCTATCAATCATCTATCAATCTATCTCCCTATCAACCATCTATCAACTATCTATCTATTATCACCATCATCTATCAATCTATCTCCCTATCAACCATCTATCTCACTATCAACTATCATCAATTATCATCTATCAATCTATCTCCCTATCAACCATCTATCTCGCTATCAACTATTATCATCATCTATCAATCAACTATCAATCTATCTCCCTATCAACCATCTATCAACTATCTATTATCATCATCTATCAATCATCTATCAATCTATCTCCCTATCAACCATCTATCAACTATCTATCTATTATCACCATCATCTATCAATCTATCTCCCTATCAACCATCTATTTCACTATCAACTATCATCAATTATCATCTATCAATCTATCTCCCTATCAACCATCTATCTCGCTATCAACTATTATCATCATCTATCAATCATCTATCAATCTATCTCCCTATCAACCATCTATCAACTATCTATTATCATCATCTATCAATCATCTATCAATCTATCTCCCTATCAACCATCTATCAACTATCTATCTATTATCATCATCATCTATCAATCTATCTCCCTATCAACCATCTATCAACTATCCATTATCATCATCATCTATCAATCATCTATCAATCTATCTCCCTATCAACCATCTATCAACTATCTATCTATTATCATCATCATCTATCAATCTATCTCCCTATCAACCATCTGTCTCCCTATCAACCATCTATCTCACTATCAACTATTATCATCATCATCATCTATCAATCATCTATCAATCTATCTCCCTATCAACCATCTATCAACTATCTATCTATTATCACCATCATCTATCAATCTATCTCCCTATCAACCATCTATCTCACTATCAACTATCATCAATTATCATCTATCAATCTATCTCCCTATCAACCATCTATCTCGGTATAAACTATTATCATCATCATCTATCAATCATCTATCAATCTATCTCTCTATGAGCTATTACCATCATCTATCAATCATCTATCTATATCTATCATATATATGTATATATATACATATATATGTGTGTATATATATATGCTTTCTCTTTAAAAAAAAAAGTTTATCCCCCACCTGCATGGGGAAAGCTTCCAGAACGGTGAAGCAGGGCTGAAAGTGTCTCTCTGTCTCTCTCCATCTGTCTCCCCTTCCCCTCAATGCCTCTGTCTCTATCCAATAAGAAATAAACAAAGTTTTTTTTTTAAAAAAAAAAAAAGAATTAAAAATATATTAAAAAGTTGTTTAGGAGTGACGTAATATTGATTTTCAAAACGATGACATGACAGGAGTCTAATTCCACCCCCAGAGTCCTGTGTCCCCATTCCTTTCCTTCCTTGATTTTTAAAAAATTTTCTGCAGAAGGGAAGCTTCAGGAGTGGAGGAGCAGGGCTGCAGGTGTCTCTCTGTCTCTCTCCCCTCTCCCCTTTCCGTTTCTCTGTCTCTACACATAATAAAGAACAAGAAACTGAAACAGTGACATAAAAAGAATCCCATTCTAGCTCACCTGCAGCGGGAGAAAGCTTTCAAAGTGGTGGAGCAAGGCTTCAGGTGTCTCTCTCTGTCTCTGTCTTCCCTCTTGATATCTGCGTCTCTCGGCGATAAATAAATCTATACGTAAAATGTTTTTCACGAAAGAATATCATTCTAGTTCACCCGGAGGGAGAGAACGTTTCTCTCCAGTGGAGGAACAGAGTTGCAGGTGTCTCTCTGTCTCTCCCGCCATCTCTGTCTCTCCCACTTTCCTTGACAATTTGTCTCTGTCCTAGAATTTTTCTTGTTAAATATTTATTTATTCCCTGTTGTTGCCCTTGTTGGAATTTTTTTTTTAAATTATAATCAAGCAGCCAAAGCAATGCACAATGAAAACGGCAGTGGACGTGCAGGGAAATGACTAGAAATATCTTTTCGAGGACAAACGCACACAAATAGAATTATCATAACACTGCTATTTCTTCCAGGTCTTTCTATATTAGATTATACTTTTCATCATGGTAAAAATGAAATTAAAAAAAGAACAACTGTGTAGAATACTATAAACTGCCATTTTTGACAATCTCATTTGCTTCTGGCCCTGTGTGTTTTAGTGAGTGGAGACCAATGCTTTCAAGAAAGATAAAAATGAACTGGAGGGATTAAATAAAAAGAAAGAAAGAAAGAAAGAGGATTAAAAAAAATGGCTTTCCCTACTGGGTCTTAAGTTGTAAAGTCCTTTTTTTTTTTTTCTTTCTTCCACAGTCCTTCCTTTCTCCTAAAGTAATTTCTTTTTTTTCTTTCATTCTTCCAACATTGCTGTCCCCATCATTTCTGTTGGAGTTACTCATGTCTTTCTTTTTAAAAAATTTTTTATATTTATTGATGTATTCCCTTTTGTCGCCCTGGTTTCTTTTCTTGTTGTGGTTATTATTGTTGCTGTTATTGATGTCGTCGTTGTTGGCTAGGACAGAGAGAAACGGAGAGAGGAGGGGAAGACAGAGAGGGGGAGAGAAAGACAGACACCTGCAGACCTGCTTCACCGCCTGGGAAGCGAGGCCCCTGCAGGTGGGGAGCCGGGGGCTCGAACTTCTTCCCTTCCATTCCTTCCTTGCTTCCTCGTTCCAGGATTCTAGTCTTCCTCTATGGTTACTTCTCCTTATAGTGTTATCTTCACTGCCATCTTTCTCTGCTTTGTTGTTTTGTTAAATAATATATAGGGTTTGAATCTTCTTAATTTGAGAGCGATAAGACAGAGAGGAAGACAGATACACTCCTGCTGAGCCCTGGCTGCTGGTGGTGCTGGGGCTTGAACCCGGGGCCTCAGAGCCTCAAATAGGAGAGTCTGTGTGCAGAACCATTATTATTATTATTATTATTATTATTATTATTATTATCCCAGAGCCCTGCTGAGCCCTGGCTGCTGGTGGTGCTGGGGATGGAACCTGGGGCCTCAGAGCCTCAGAGGAGAGTCTGTGTGCAGAACCATTACTATTATTATTATTATTATTATTTCCCAGAGCCCTGCTGAGCCCTGGCTGCTGGTGGTGCTGGGGATGGAACCCGGGGCCTCAGAGCCTCAGGCAGGAGAGTCTGTGTGCAGAACCATTATTATTATTATTATTATTATTATTCTCCAGAGCCCTGCTGAGCCCTGGCTGCTGGTGGTGCTGGGGATGGAACCTGGGGCCTCAGAGCCTCAGGCAGGAGAGTCTGTGCGCAGAACCATTATTATTATTATTATTATTATTTCCCAGAGCCCTGCTGAGCCCTGGCTGCTGGCGGTGCTGGGGATGGAACCTGGGGCCTCAGAGCCTCAGATAGGAGAGTCTGTGTGCAGAGCCATTATTATTATTATTATTATTATTATTATTATTATTATCATTTCCCAGAGCCCTGCTGAGCCCTGGCTGCTGGTGGTGCTGGGGATGGAACCTGGGGCCTCAGAGCCTCAGATAGGAGAGTCTGTATGCAGAACCATTATTATAATTATTAATATTATTATTATTATTATTATTATTTCCCTGAGCCCTGCTGAGCCCTGGCTGCTGGTGGTGCTGGGGATGGAACCTGCGTGGAGAGAGGCAAAAGGCATGCTGGGAAGGTGGACGGGACCTCGCCACTGTGGCGATGGTTTTAACTGGCGGGATTAACTAACACCCTGCAAGCAGGGCGGGTCTCGAGGGAGAGAGAAGATAAATCAGAAAAAACAAGTATGATAGAAATAGGCCATAGTGTCAGCCATGGAGGATGGAGCAGGGGTGCTGACCGCTAAAGGAGGGGTACCTGGGCTGGGGGAGTGTTTTGCAGAAAAACGAAGAAATTTTGCACGTGGATCAACAATCTATCGACTGCTTTATATAGACCCGTAAACATCTAATAAAGAAGAAATAATAATAACGATAACACAGCTGAAGCAAACAAATAAAACAGAATACAATAAATAACAACGACAAAACTAACAATAACAATAATAATAATTAACCAACAATAATAATTAAAATACAAATAAAATGACCAGGGAACTAGAGACCAGGGAACGGTATATATTTAAAAATAAATCTTTTGGGAGTCGGGTGGTAGCGCAGTGGGTTAAGCGCAGGTGGCGCAAAGCACAAGGACCGGCATAAGGATCCCGGTTCGAGTCCCCGGCTCCCCACCTGCAGGGGAGTCGCTTCCCAGGCGGTGAAGCAGGTCTGCAGGTGTCTGTCTTTCTCTCCCCCTCTCTGTCTTCCCCTCCTCTCTCCATTTCTCTCTGTCCTATCCAACAACGACGACATCAACAACAACAACAATAACTACAACCATAAAACAAGAACAACAAAAGGGAATAAGTAAATAAATATTTTTTAAAAATTATGTGCAAGGACCGGCATAAGGATCCCGGTTCGAGCCCCCGGCTCCCCACCTGCAGGGGAGTCGCTTCCCAGGCGGTGAAGCAGGTCTGCAGGTGTCTGTCTTTCTCTCCCCCTCTCTGTCTTCCCCTCCTCTCTCCATGTCTCTCTGTCCTATCCAACAACGAAGACAGCAATAACAACAACAATAAAAACCAACAAGGGCAACAAAAGGGAATAAATAAATAAATAAATATAAAAATTAAAAAAAATAATAATTCTTTTGAAGCCCACCGGCAGGGAGGGGACCCATCAGGAGATGTGGAGAGCTGCAGGTGTCTCTCTCTGTCTTTCTCTTCGTTAAATTGTTCCCTGTCTCCCTCCAATAATAATAATTATCATTATGAGAAAATTAAAGGAGCAATCAGTGGATCCAGTTTGCAGAGCTAGTCTCAGAATAGCAGAGTGGAGAAGCTTTTATCTATCAAGGGTGCTTGGGATATTTTTAGCCATCTTCCTGGGCCGACGAAATCAACTTCACATCAGCACTTCAGGGTTGTTTAGGAAACGGGGATGTTTAAAAAGCTCCTTGATTTATTGAATTTTGAGTCGTGTCCTTGGCTTCCTTGGAAGAGACGGGGATAATAAAAGTCAACGGGACACTCTCCGTAAGTGGTCTATCAGTCAAAAAAATAAATAAATAAATAAACAACAACTCATCATGTCACAACGTCAATCAACACATCGAGGAAGATTCCTTCTAGAAAAATGACTGAGGACGACAGGGTTACAATGTGCAAGGACCCGGGTTCAAGACCTCCCTTCCCCACCTTGCAGGAGGAAAGCTTGACAGGTGCTGAAGCAGGGCTGCAGGTGTCTCTCTGTCTCTTAATTCTCTATCTCCCCGTCACTTCTCTGTTTCTGATGGTCTGTATCTAATCAACAAAGATAATAAAAAACGGAAAATAAATTAAAAAAAAAAAAAACATTTACAAATAAAATCCAATAAAAAAATAACTGAGGACAGGAACTTCGAATGCAATGTTTCCGTGATGTTTGCTTTTTAGTCTTTCTTTATTTCATGCATAGAGACAACCAGAAATGGAGGGATAGGGAGTCTGGTGGTAGCACAGCGGGTTAAGGCCCAAGGACCGACTTCAGGATCCAGGTTCAAGCCCCCGGCTCCCCACCTGCAGGGGGGTCGCTTCCCAGGCGGTGAAGCAGGTCTGCAGGTGTCTGTCTTTCTCTCCCCCTCTCTGTCTTCCCCTCCTCTCTCCATGTCTCTCTGTCCTATCCAACAACAACAACATCAACAACCACAACAAGAATAACTACAACAATAAAACAACAAGGACCACAAAAGGGAATACATACATAAATATTTTTATAAAATGGAGGGGATAAAGGGAGATGGAGAGGGAGAGAGACGCAAAGACACCTGTTCCATCCCCAGCACCACCAGCAGCCAGGGCTCAGCAGCACTCTGGGGAAATAATAATAATAATAGTAATAATAATGGTTCTGCACACAGACTCTCCTGCCTGAGCCTATGAGGCCCCAGGTTCCATCCCCAGCACCACCAGCAGCCAGGGCTCAGCAGGGTTCTGGGAAATAATAATAATAATAATAGTTAGAAGAATAATAATAGTAATAATGATGATAATAATAGTAATAATGGTTCTGCACACAGACTCTCCTGCCTGAGGCTCTGAGGCCCCAGGTTCCATCCCCAGCACCACCAGCAGCCAGGGCTCAGCAGGGCTCTGGGAAATAATAATAATAATAATAATAATAATAATAATAATGGTTCTGCACACAGACTCTCCTGCCTGAGGCTCTAAGGTCCCAGGTTCCATCCCTAACACAAACACCAACCAGAGTTCAGCAATGGTCCCTATCTATCTATAATCTTTCTCTCTCTCATTGTTTCTCCTTGCTCTCCACATTTTTCTCATTATGACAAATAAATGAAAAATTAAGAGAAAATTAACAAATACATAGACAAATATTTCTTTCTTTTCTTTCTTTCATTATTATTATTATTATTATTATTATTATTATTATTATGCCTCCAGGGTTATCGCTGGGGCCCAGTGCCTGCACCATGTACCCTCTGCTCCTGGAGGCCACGTTTCCCATTTTTGTTGCCCTTGTTGTTGTTTTTATCGTTATTGTTGTTATAGCTGTTGTTGTTGGCTAGGACAGAGAGAAATGGAGAGAGGAGGGGAAGACAGAGAGGGGGAGAGAAAGACAGATACCTGCAGACCTGCTTCACCGCCTGGGAAGCGACTCCCCTGCAGGTGGGGAGCCGGGGGCTCGAACCGGGATCCTTACTCAGGTCCCTGCGCTTTGTGCCACCGCCCGGCCCCCAGACAAATATT
Source organism: Erinaceus europaeus (assembly GCF_950295315.1). Lineage (NCBI taxonomy): Eukaryota > Metazoa > Chordata > Mammalia > Eulipotyphla > Erinaceidae > Erinaceus > Erinaceus europaeus. The sequence goes on from NC_080185.1 coordinate 127,623,260, forward strand.
TCTTCATATACAAATTACTGAATGTCATTTTCTGGTTTCTGGAAAGAGGACATATTATTCCCCTTGTGATGTTATGTCTCCTCTGTACCACTTAGGGATCCCAACTACCTACCAATGATCCTAGTGACCGACCAAAGAAATTATCCATCACAATTAGGTTGGAACACGCAGAAGCATGAAACTGAACCACGATATGCCAGCACACAAAAGTCAACTCCGACTGGATCAAGGACTTGGGTGTTAGGTCAGAAATGATCAAATGGATAGAGCAAAACCTGGGCGGAACACTTCATCGTTCTAAATCTTAAGGATGTCTTCGAGGATTCGAATTCAATGACAACAACGACTTCAACAAAAAGAGAGGCCAGTGGGGCTGCATCCAATTGCAAAGCGTCTGCACAGCCAAGGAAACCATCACCCAAACAAAGGGACCCCTGTCCTTACAAAATGGAAGAAGATCTTCCCATGTCATACGTCAGATGAGAGGCTAATAACCAAAATATATAAAGAGCTCACCAAACTCAACAACAACGGAACAAATAACCCCATCCAATAATGGGGAGAGGATATGGACAGAATATTCACCACAGACGAGATGGGAACTGTGTGGGATGGCATCCCTGTGATCTTACAATCGTGTCGACCATTATTAAATCACTAATAATAATAATAATAATAACAACAATAATAATAAAGACGTGTCAGATTGTTGGGTGCTGGCTCACCCATTGACTATGCCCCAGCACCCATAGGACATGGTATTCAAGGACTGACCCCAACGATGAAGACGTGACTGAACAAGATGGCACCAGGGGCCAGGTGGTGGCGCACGTGGTTGAGCGCAAGGACCCGGGTTCAAGTCCCTGGTCCCCACGTGCAGGGGGGAAAGCTTTGCAAGTGGTGAAGTAGTGTCTCTCTGCCTCTCTCTTTCTCTATCACCTCGTTCTCTCTCGATTTCTGGCTGTTTCTATCAAACATAATAAAGGTAATAAAAAATTATAAAAATTAAAAAAAAAAAAGATGGCAGCAATCAGATAACTAAATAAGATAAATAACTAAAAAGAGACATGTTTGCTGTGAGTTCGTTGTGACCCTTTAGATTTCTAAAATTATGCTGTAGTCATATTGAAAAAATAAAAAAAAAAATCACACTCAGTTGATCCATTGCATGCTCTTTAAAACAATCAAAACTCAGCCTCCACCTTCGCCCCAGAAAGTGACAGATGTCCCCCCGAAAAAAACAAAAAGCAAAGCGTGACATTTCTGCAGTAGCATTTTAGGAGAATCCACACCAGGCTGTTCAGAACTGTGAGTGACAATGATCAGCTGTTAACACGCTATGTTTGGAAAGGAGAAGAAGGGAGGTTAAAAAAAAAAAAAGGAAAAAGGAAAAAGAAATATCGCAATAATGTGAAGGCAGGAACGTTCCTATTAAATGTTGGGGACAAATAAATAAATTTCTGCCTAGAATGTTCATAGCTGTGACCATGGGCTGTGAGCTCAGACCAACAGGGAGAGGTCACACAGGCTCCTGGGCTAAATATGAAAAGACACGGGCCCTGGGTCAGATCAACGGGGTTGACAGTTAACGACAGGTATTGATATATTTTCCCATATTTGGGAACTGCCCTCTGTCCTGACCCAGCTTCCTGGTCCGATTCCCAACTCCGACGCCATCTCCCCAGACAAGACTTGCAGCCCACCTGCGCGTTACCTGTCGGGCTCAGGTGACAAGGACTAAAAGTCACAGGCCCCTTGGAATAGACCTAAAACAGACGTCCTGGCTTCTTCCCACAGGAAGACCCCGACGACTTCCATCTGCTCTGTTCCTACCTTTGGGTTCCTGGTTATTTTAAACAATTTGCTTTATATCTTAATGCGTGTCAGACACTTGATTTCTGACTCTCTGTACCCAATAAAAAAATTAAAATAATACCAAAAAAAAACCTATCAAAACAAACAGAAGAACTGGATTCTACAAATATAAGAAGCAAAACGTCACACATTGAGACTTCATATTTTAGAGTTGTAGCAGACAGGAAGAAATCTCAGACACAAGAAACCTCTGAGTCTTTCTCCCCTCTCTTCTCAATTGTTCTTGGTCTCTATCCAATCAATAACTACAAAGGTTTTTAATGAACTGGGTTCCACAAATACAATACAGAAAGAAGCCAAGAATCACATAGAGACTTCACATTCTAGACAGGCGTGTATAGACAAAAAGAAAACGGGAAACACAATGAATCTCTCTCTCTCTCTCTCTCTGTCTGGAACATCTGCTGTTTTATGCCATTCCTAGCCTTCCATCACACCAAGATGCCAGATTTTTCACAGGGAACAGATTGGACCCTGAGGCTATTTCAGAAGACAGGGGGTTGGCGGACGGGGAAGTGGTGGTTGTCAGTGGAAGGAGTTAAAAGGACAGGCAGCTCAGTGACACAAAGGAAAGATGAAATATTCAGGCTGCAGGGGGACATGTGACTCTCTCTCTCTCTGAAATACCTGTAATGTGGAAAAAGATGACCTTGAAAAATCTGGTACTTGTAAGGGAAAGGGAATTATGCTATAAAAAGGGAGAGGAAGGGAACGGTGCCAGGTGTCAAACTGAGTGGGTGGGTGGGTGGGTGGGTGGGTGGATGGATGGATGGATGGATGGATGGATGGATGGATGGATGGACGGATGGATGTATGGATGGATGGATAGAGGGATGGAAGGAAGGGTGTGGAGATAGATGATAAATACACAGGAGATAGATAGATGATAGATAGATAGATAGATAGATAGATAGATAGATAGATAGATAGATAACAGATGATAGATATAGATAGATTAGAAGGATGGATGGATGGATGGATGGATGGATGGATGGATGGATGGATGGATGGATGGATGTGGGGACAGATAGATGGGAATAGTGAATGTACATATGTATGGAAGGATGGAAGGAAAGAAGGAAGTGAGGATGGATAGACAGAATGGATGGATAGATGGCTAGATGGATAGAAGAAAGGATGTGTGGATGGATGGATGGATGGATGGATGGATGGATGGATGTGGGGACAGATAGATGGCAATGGTGAATGTACATATGTATGGAAGGAAGGAAGTGGGGATGGATAGATGGAAAGGATGGATGGATGGCTAGATGGATAGAAGAAAGGATGTGTGGATGGATGGATGGATGGATGGATGGATGGATGGATAGAGGGATGGAAGGAAGGGTGTGGAGATAGATGATAAATACACAGGAGATAGATAGATGATAGATAGATAGGTAGATAGATAGATAGATAGATAGATAGATAGATAGATAGATAACAGATGATAGATATAGATAGATTGGAAGGATGGATGGATGGATGGATGGATGGATGGATGTGGGGACAGATAGATGGCAATGGTGAATGTACATATGTATGGAAGGACATAAGGAAGGAAGGAAGTGGGGATGGAGAGACGGAATGGATGGATAGATGGATAGATGGATAGAAGAAAGGATGGATGGATGGATAGAGGGATGGAAGGAAGGGTGTGGAGATAGATGATAAATACACAGGAGATAGATAGATGATAGATAGATAGATAGATAGATAGATAGATAGATAGATAGATAACAGATGATAGATATAGATAGATTGGAAGGATGGATGGATGGATGGATGGATGGATGGATGGATGGATGGATGTGGGGACAGATAGATGGCAATGGTGAATGTACATATGTATGGAAGGACATAAGGAAGGAAGGAAGTGGGGATGGAGAGACGGAATGGATGGATAGATGGATAGATGGATAGAAGAAAGGATGGATGGATGGATAGAGGGATGGAAGGAAGGGTGTGGAGATAGATGATAAATACACAGGAGATAGATAGATGATAGATAGATAGATAGATAGATAGATAGATAGATAGATAGATAACAGATGATAGATATAGATAGATTGGAAGGATGGAAGGATGGATGGATGGATGGATGGATGGATGGATGGATGGATGGATGGATGGCTAGATGGATAGAAGAAAGGATGTGTGGATGGATGGATGGATGGATGGATGGATGGATGGATGGATGGATGGCTAGATGGATAGAAGAAAGGATGTGTGGATGGATGGATGGATGGATGGATGAATGGATGGATGGATGGATGGATGGATGGATACATAAGTAGGTGGGTAGGTGAGTGAATGCATTGATAGAAAGGTAGGCAAGCGAACAAATGAACAGATTTGAAAAATGGAAGACAGAAGGGACCAGGAGGAGGTGCACCTGGTTGAGCGCACATGTTAGAATGCGCAAGGACCCAGGTTCAAGACTCTGGTCCCCACCTGCAGGGGGAAAGCTTCATGAGTGATGAAGCAAGGCTGCAGGTATCTCTCCATCTCTCTCCCTCCATATCTCCCTCTCCCCTCTCAATTTACTTCTATCCCATTAAATGAAATATAAAACGTTTAAAAAAATAAAATTGAATTGTAAGGGGAAGAAGAGACAGGTGCGTAGTGACAGGTGAATGGATAATAAATAGAGAGAATAAAGGATGGAAAGACGGATGGTTAGATGATGGATAGATACAAGATCAGCTAAGTGCAGAGATAAGAGAATGGGTGGGTGGATATGAGAATGGATGAATAAGGAATGAAAAGATGGATGGATGGATAGATGGATGGAAGGGTGTAGGGATGGATAGATGGGATGGATGATGTGTGAATGGATGAAAGAGACAGATGGATAGATGGATGTATGAAATGGAAAGAAGGATGTGGGGATAGATGGGATGGATGGATACATGGAAGGATGAATACACAGATGGATTTATGGATGGATGGATGGATGGATGGAGAGACGAATGATATTAAATGAAAACTATGAACTTATGTGCTCTGATGAGTTTCTGTGTGCATATCTAACACTGCATACGTATGCCCTTCTTCACAGTGATTTCAACAATAATTGCAGCTCATCTAATTGTCTTAACCAGACAGACTCACTTCACCTGCAGAGGAAGGAGCTACTTTTGAGAATGACCTTCTAGCCACAGTGAATTAATTCTACAAGTCCAATGTTCATCCAGGAATCATTATTTCGGACAACATGCAAAGGTCACGGACATGGTGGACTCTTCTCTGGGGGAATCCTTACAATCTGAAGAGTAGAGAAGACAGTGAAATGAAGTGGCAGACACTACTATGACGCCGTCCTGACTTCCCTGGGCAGACGCCCTCACCCGTGTGTCCTGGAGCCTCCCCTCCCCAGAGCCCTGCCCCACTAGGGACAGACAGACACAGGCTGGGGGTGTGGATCCACCTGCCAACACCCATGTCCAGCGGAGAAGCAGTGACAGAAGCCACAACTCCCACCTGCTGCTCCCCAGAAAGAATCTGGGTCCATATCCACAAGGGGGAAAATTCTAGGGAGAAAATAACCAGAGGGCTGTGAATAACAATTCCATCTGGATCCAGAGAGAGAAGAGGGGAAAAGGAAAAAGAACACTCAAAGGAGTAACAGCAAGCTGGTGTCACCACCACCATGCAGAACAGCAAGCTGGTGTCACCACCACCATGCAGAACAGCAAGCTGGTGTCACCACCATGGAGAACAACAAGCTGGAAAAATCAGAATCCTCAAAGATTCTGGGATATAAGGGAGGAAATTATTTTGTGTTCTATCAGTGTCACTCCTAGATTTTTTTCCAAGGAGCATGCAAACACTTTCAGAGGGAGCATGCACCCCTGTGTTCATGGCTGCACTGTTCAAAATAGCCAAAGAATAGAAGTAGCCTAAATGCTCACTGATTCCATTAACAAAGAAATTCATGCTAATTATGCCATGAAAACAGTTACAGCAACCTTTTAGAGAAAGAAAAATATATAGTGAAACATAGGTGTACTTTTCAATAATTTCCTAGGGAGATAGTAAAATGGTTCTGCAAAAAAACTTTCATGTCTGTGACTCTAAGGTCCCAGGTTCAATCCCCAGGACCGCCATCCACCAGAGCTAAGCAGGGCGCTAATGGCAAAACAAAGACAGAAAGGAATGTATTTCTTCAATAATTCACGGAAATTTTGCCCTGAAATCTTTGCATTACACAGAAAAAGCTACTTCAAATGTCTCCATCTCTGTGGAAATTGCACGGGAAGACAAAAATGCATTACCTAAAGATGACAGAAATCTTTCCTGTCTTCTCCAGGCTTGGAGCTACACATAAAACCTTCAAAAATTCAAAAATCTTTATTCAGATTGGTAAAAGGCCAAGCTCTGGCACTGCCTTCCTGTGAATCTCGATCAAAAAGACCTTTTTCCTGGTTCAATTCAGGTCCCTGTCATTGTTCCCGTGACAGAAAGAAAAGAAGGGATAAAAATAGAGCTCAGAAAAATACAGAAAGAGCAATGGTTTGGCAATGGTCAAACCATCATGGGAGTGGGCTTGCTGGCCCATCAAGAACAGTAACAGATGGATTCATACCAAGATGTTCTTGGAGAAGATTCTAGAAAACAGCAATGATTCTGTGAGTGCTCTGAGAGTGATACTTCTTTCTCAAGACATCTGGAAGTTCTGTTTTATTGACAGACATAAGAATGCCGTGTGGAAACACGAGACGAAGTTTTCAACTCCGCTTTCGGAACCAGCTGCCAAGATGATGTTTTCTTGGGTTTCTGTCAACCAAAGCTTTTTCTATCTTTCCGTACACTAGCGCAGAAGCGAGGGAGATGGGCAGAGAGAAAAGGGTGGGTGTGAGAATTTCTGAAAACAGAGTGAAGGAGGCTCTGCAGCCAAGGAGATCTTCTTGAGATAGTAAGAACTCAACGGACCACAAATCAAATTATGCCGCCTGCCAAAAAGGAAGAGCTTGAGGAGACTCCGTCCTGAGCACCTTGGGGAGACTCTGTCCTGAGCACCTCGGGGAGACTCTGTCCCGAGCACCTTGGGGAGCCTCTGTCCCGAGCACCTTGGGGAGACTCTGTCCTGAGCACCTCGGGGAGACTCTGTCCTGAGCACCTTGGGGAGACTCTGTCCTGAGCACCTTGGGGAGCCCCATCCTGAGCACCTTGGGGAGACTCTGTCCTGAGCACCTCGGGGAGACTCTGTCCTGAGCACCTTGGGGAGACTCTGTCCTGAGCACCTTGGGGAGACTCTGTCCTGAGCACGTTGGGGAGACTCTGTCCTGAGCACCTTAGGGAGCCCCATCCTGAGCACCTTGGGGAGCCCATCCTGAGCACCTGGGGGAAACTCTGTCCTGAGCATCTTGGGGAGCCCCATCCTGAGCACATTGGGGAGACTCTGTCCTGAGCACCTTGGGGAGTTCCGTCCTGAGCACCTTGGGGAGACTCTGTCCTGAGCACCTTGGGGAGACTCTGTCCTGAGCACCTTGGGGAGCCCCATCCTGAGCACCTCGGGGAGACTCTGTCCTGAGCACCTTGGGGAGCCCATCCTGAGCACGTTGGGGAGACTCTCTCCTGAGCACCTTGGGGAGACTCTGTCCTGAGCACCTTGGGGAGACTCTGTCCTGAGCACGTTGGGGAGACTCTGTCCTGAGCACCTGGGGGAAACTCTGTCCTGAGCACCTTGGGGAGCCCCATCCTGAGCACCTTGGGGAGACTCTGTCCTGAGCACCTTGGGGAGTTCCGTCCTGAGCACCTTGGGGAGACTCTGTCCTGAGCACCTTGGGGAGCCCCGTCCTGAGCACCTTGGGGAGCCCATCCTGAGCACCTGGGGGAAACTCTGTCCTGAGCACCTTGGGGAGCCCCATCCTGAGCACATTGGGGAGACTCTGTCCTGAGCACCTTGGGGAGTTCCGTCCTGAGCATCTTGGGGAGCCCTGAGCACCTTGGGGAGACTCTGTCCTAAGCACCTTGGGGAGCCCTGTCCTGAGCACCTTGGGGAGCCTCATCCTGAGCACCTTGGGGAGACTCTGTCCTGAGCACCTTGGGGAGCCCCGTCTTGAGCACCTTCGGGAGCCTCTGTCATGAGCACCTTCGGGAGCCTCTGTCCTGAGCACCTTGGGGAGCCCTCTATAAAAAGCTGTTAAGATCTGTCTCCTGCTCTGTCGTCTGTCTGTCCTTAACTTTCTAACTTAAAAATATAAATTTCATTGGAAATGGTGGAATCATATGGGCACAAAATCCCAGTGAAAATTCCTGGTGGGAATAGTAGATTAATTGTTTAAAAAGTGGGGGTCAGAAAGTGGTGCACCTGGTCAAGCACTCACATTACAATGTACAAGGACCCGGGTTCAAGCCCCAGGGCTCCCCCTGCAGGGGGGGAAAGCTTCTTCAGTGGTGTAGTGGGGCTGCTGATGTCTCTCTGTCTCTCTACCTTTCTATCTCCTTCCAATCTTAATTTCTCTCTGATCAAATAGAAGAACAATAAAGTAAATAAAAAATAATAATATCAGAGTGAAATAAAGGATAAAGCAGAATAGACATGTCAGAATATGGCTGAATAATGGGCAGTATGGTAGAATAGAAAAGAAAATAGTTGAATAGGATAGGATAGAATATGCTAGAATATGATAGAATATGCTAGAATAGAATAGAATAGAATATGCTGTAATGGAATGGAATGGAATAGAGTAGAGTAGAATAGAATATGCTAGAATAGAATATGATGAATAGAATAGAATATTCTGGAATAGAATATAATATGCTAGAATAGAATATTCAAGAATAGAATAAAATATGCTGGTAGAATAGAGTAGAATAGAATATAGTAGAATAGAATATGCTGGAATAGAATATAATATGATAGAACAGAATAGAATAGAATAGAATAGAATAGAATAGAATAGAATAGAATAGAATAGAATAGAATATGCTGTAATGGAATGGAATGGAATAGAGTAGAGTAGAATAGAGTAGAATAGAATATGCTAGAATAGAATATGATGAATAGAATAGAATATTCTGGAATAGAATAGAATATGCTAGAATAGAATATGATAAATAGAATAGAATATTCTGGAATAGAATATAATATGCTAGAATAGAATATTCTAGAATAGAATAGAATTAAATATGCTGGAATAGAATATAATATGATAGAATAGAATAGAATAGAATAGAATAGAATAGAATAGAATAGAATAGAATAGAATAGAATAGAATATGCTGTAATGGAATGGAATGGAATAGAGTAGAGTAGAATAGAGTAGAATAGAATATGCTAGAATAGAATATGATGAATAGAATAGAATATTCTGGAATAGAATAGAATATGCTAGAATAGAATATGATAAATAGAATAGAATATTCTGGAATAGAATATAATATGCTAGAATAGAATATTCTAGAATAGAATAAAATATGCTGGTAGAATAGAATAGAATAGAATATAGTAGAATAGAATATGCTGGAATAGAATATAATATGATAGAATAGAATATGATGAATAGAATAGAATAGAAAGAATAGAATAGAATATGATGAATAGAATAGAATAGAATAGAAAGAATAGAATAGAATATGATGAATAGAATAGAATAGAATAGAATAGAATAGAATAGAATAGAATAGAATAGAATAGAATAGAATAGGATCTGCTAGAATGGAATGGAATAAGGTAAAACAGTCTAGAATATGATAGAGGGGGCCCAGTGGCAGTTAATATGGCTGAATGCACCTGTTCCCAGGCATAGGGACCGGGGTTCAAGCCCCTTAGTCCACACCTGCAGGGGGGTTGCTTCATGAGTGGTGGAGCAGGGCTGCAGGGGTCTCTCTGTCTCTTTCCCTTTCTGTCTCCTCTTCCTCTCTCAGTTTCTCTGTCTCTATCCAATAATAAAAAATTTAAAAATATTTTTTAAAAATTAAATATGCACCTAGGAGTTCATTCTCTGATAACTGCAAGCAGGCGCAAGATAACAGCCATGCTGAAGAGAAGCTTTTTTAAATTAAATGCTAAATAACTTACCACGTCCTTGAATCTAGTAAGACCAGGACAATACACTGGAATTAAAGATAAACAATAGTTGAGTATTCCCAAAGGGATAATCAGATAATATATGGAAAGCAGAACCCTACCACAGAAAGAAAAAAGAAATCTATCTCCTATATGAGTATGAAGTCTGTATGTCATTATAGGACCATAAAAATGTTAAATATTTTGAATCCAAGAGTAACATGGGTCACGGGTATAAGGATGTGCCTGGCAGTTCAAAAGACTTGCTCACGGAAATAATTGGAGCTTTAAATATATTTACAACAGAGCAGTAAGCAAAGCCATGAAGTAGAATCAAGGCTAAAAGTCGGAATAACGTAAAGAGAGCAGATGCCAACAAGTCTGAAAACCAGAATCAATTCAGAATTCACGCCTGTGTAGCAGAAAGCAGAAAGACATTCAAGTTCATTCATTTTAAGAGCTTCCAGACAATCACGTTCATCCATTTAGAGCTTAAATAACGAAAGCAGAGCTTGGGCAATATTACACAAGAAAAGCCAGGCAGTCGGGGAGATAAAGAATATTGCCGAGAGAAAGAAATTACTTCGACACGTCAAGATAATCTCACAATACAAATGTATGCCTTGGTGATTCCCACGCTGATTATGAAGCCTAAGTAGGCATGGAAAATGAAAAATTTGATTAAAAAAACATCGAACATGCACCGAGATTTAAGTAAATCAGGAAAATGATCTCAATAACAGGAAGTAGTCTTAAAACATCAGCCGTATAGAAACTCGCCAGTCAAGGTGGTTTGGGAGAGCATTTGGGAACGCCAAAAAAAGCTAAGAAAATGTCTCTGGAAGATTCTTGGCACTTAGATCGCCGAACCCAACGGGACTGTATGAAACTAGAGGGAAAATGATTTAAAGCACAAATCTCATTTGCATTCAAATATAGATCAGAAATCAAATTGTCCTGTGAGTTAAAATGAAAACACTTTCCATGAACTATTGGCAAAGCCCAAGGGGTAGAATCCTGGAGAATCGGAAAACCTACATAATGAAGTTGGTGCGAGAGCACAGTGGCTCTGCAAATAGACTCTCCTGCCTGAGACTCTGAGGTCTCAGGTTCAATCACCAGCTCCACCAGCAGCCCTCTGGGTAAAATAGTAATAATCATAATGATAATAATAATAATTCTGTAAAAAGACTTTCCTGGGAGTCGGGCGGTAGCTCAGCAGGTTAAGTGCACGTGGCGTAAAGCACAAGGACCAGCATAAGGATCCCGGTTCGAGCCCCCGGCTCCCCACCTGCAGGAGAGTTGCTTCCCAGGCGGTGAAGCAGGTCTGCAGGTGTCTGTCTTTCTCTCCCCCTCTCTGTCCTCCCCTCCTCTCTTGATTTTTCTCTGCCCTATCCAACAACGAAGACAGCAATAACAACAATAATAACAACAACAATAAAAACCAACAAGGGCAACAAAAGGGAATAAATAAATAAATATTTGAAAAAAAAGATTAAAAAAATATTATAGAAGGGAGTCGGGCGGTAGCGCAGCGGGTTAAGCGCAGGTGGCATAAAGCACAAGGACCGGCTTAAGGATTCCGGTTCGAGCCCCCCGGCTCCCCACCTGCAGGGGCGTCGCTTCCCTGGCGGTGAAGCAGGTCTGCAGGTGTCTGTCTTTCTCTCCCCCTCTCTGTCTTCCTCTCCTCTCTCCATGTCTCTCTGTCCTATCCAACAATGATGACGTCAATAACAACTACAACAATAATAACCACAACAAGGGCAACAAAAAAGGAATAGATTGATTAATTTTAAATAGAATGATTAAAAAAGTTATTAAAAAAAAAAAAGAAAGTCTTCTAGCAGGAATTCTTCCGCCCCCTGGAGTCTACAGTAAATTCAATTCTTTTTCTTTCTTTCTTTCTTTCAGTCACTTTCTCTTTATTGTATTTGATTTCTACTTTTTAAAATTATTATTATGATCATTGGATAGAGACAGGAAGAAGTTGAAAGAGGAGGGGGAGACCAAGACGGAGACAGAGATGCCTACAGCCCTGTCTCACCACTCATGAAGCTTCCCCCCCCCCCCGCAAGTGGGGACCAAGGACTTGAACTCAAGTCGTTGCACACGGTCATGTAAGTGTTCAACCAGGTGCCAATTCAACGGGTTTCCAACCTGAGAGCTTTCATGTAAACTCCACAAGTGTCCCTGTGACAGGAAGTGAAATCACAGCTTCGTTCGTGCGTTCTGAAGCAGGCCAACCCCCGGTTTTCTCAAAGTTAACGTACAACCAACGCCTTCCTTTGTCCTGTGGACACTGACACGCTGTGACAGGAAACGGACCAAGGATTATTTCATTGTCTTTCTCATTCCTATGGCGTTTGCAAGACTTCTCTGGGTTTCAGCCTCAGTGGGCAAAGCCAAGGACTTAACTCACTCGTCCCAGAAAGAAAAAGAATCTTGCCATACGCTCTGTAAAGACGTCTTGAGACGGACAGACATCAACAGATGCTCATTCCCTCATCTCTTGTGATTCCAACACATGAAAGATTTTCCTGATCCCAGAGGGCTCCGGGTCCTCCTTCTCTGCCACTCAAGGAAGGCGGATTCTGGAATGAGAGCAGCCCAGAACGTTCCCAGCTGTGACCCTGGACCGTGAGCTCACACCTACAGAGACACTGAGGTCACATGGGCGGCCAAGCTAAATTTGATAATAAATGGGCCCCAGCTCAGATCCATGGGGTATTGATCTATTTCCCCATATTTGGGAGCTGCTCTCGGGCCTGACCCAACTTTCTGGTCCGATTCCCAACTCCGACACCATCTCCCCAGACAAGACTTGCAGTCCACCTGCACGTTACCTGTCAGGCTCAGGTGACAAGGACTAAAGTCACGGGCCCCTTGGAATAGACCTAAAATAGACGTCCTGGCTTCTTCCCACAGGAAGACCCCTACTTCCATCTGCTCTGTTCCTACCTTTGGGTTCCTGGTTATTAAACACTTTGTCCTGCTTTATATCTTAATAAAGAATTTGGGTCCAGGTTCCCAGAGGGATAAAGAACAGGGAAGCTTCCAATGGAGGAGATGGGACAGGGGACTCTGGGGGTTGGGATTGTATAGAATTGTAGCCCTCTTACCCCACAATCTTGTCAGTTATTATTAAATCACTAGTAATAACATAACAATTCTAGCCCTATTCCCAACTTTGACACCATCTCCCCAGACAAGACTTGCAGCCCACCTGCACGTTACCTGTCGGGCTCAGGTGACAAGGACTAATGTCACGGGCCCCTTGGAACAGACCTAAAACAGACGTCCTGGCTTCTTCCCATAGGAAGACCCCAACTTCCATCTGCTCTGTTCCTACCTTTGGGTTCCTGGTTATTAAACACTTTGTCCTGCTTTATATCTTAATAAAGAATTTGGGTCCAGGCTCCCAGAGGGATAAAGAACAGGGAAGCTTCCAATGGAGGAGACGGGACAGGGGACTCTGGGGGTTGGGATTGTATAGAATTGTAGCCCTCTTACCCCACAATCTTGTCAGTTATTATTAAATCACTAGTAATAACATAACAATTCTAGCCCTATTCCCAACTTTGACACCATCTCCCCAGACAAGACTTGCAGCCCACCTGCACGTTACCTGTCGGGCTCAGGTGACAAGGACTAATGTCACGGGCCCCTTGGAACAGACCTAAAACAGACGTCCTGGCTTCTTCCCATAGGAAGACCCCTAGTTCCATCTGCTCTGTTCCTACCTTTGGGTTCCTGGTTATTAAACACTTTGTCCTGCTTTATATCTCAATGCTTTTCAGACACCAAGTTGCAGATGCTGCCGTGACGCCAACCTGACCTCCCTGGGCAGACGCCCTCACCCGTGTGTCCTGGAGCCTCCCCTCCCCAGACCCCTGCCCCACTAGGGACAGACAGACACAGGCTGGGGGTGTGGGTCCACCTGCCAACACCCATGTGCAGGGGAGAAGCCATGACAGAAGCCACAACTCCGACCTTCTGCTCCCCAGAAAGAATTTGGGTCCAGGCTCCCAGAGGGATAAAGAACAGGGAAGCTTCCAATGGAGGGGCTGGGACAGGGGACTCTGGGGGTTGGGCATTTTACTCCTGTTTCCTTGCAATCTTGTTAATCACTATTCTATCACTATTAAGACATAAAAAAAAAAAGAAAACACAAAATTGAAATTAAAAAAAAGAACATGATGAGAAAGAAACTTTATGTGGTCATTGGAAACATGGAAAGAGGAAGAGGAAGAGGAGGGGCCGGGGCTCAGGCGCAGAGGGTGGAGCGCACATAGGAGAAAGCATAAAGACGCACACAAAGGATCTGGGTTCGAGGCCCCAGGTCCCCACCTGCAGGGGGGAAGCTTCACAAGTGGTAGAGCAGGGCTGCAGATGTGTCTCTCTTTCTCTCTCCCTCTCTATCTTCCCCTGTTCTCTCAATTTCTCTCTGTCCTATCCAGTAAAATGGAGGGGGGGAAAATGGCCCCCAGGCGCAATGGATTCATAGCGCTGGCAAAGGGACCCAGAGATAAGCCTGGAGGCAAAAAAAGAGGAAGAGGGAGAAAATCTTGAAAGTACTAAGAAGAAGAGAGACAGAGAGAAAGAGAGAGAAAGAGATCAGGGAGAGATTAGGAAGTCTGTCTTCAACTCCCTCCATGTCTCTGGAGTCCTGACATGAGCTGCTAGACAAAGTTCCAAGAACCGTTCTGGAAAGTTTAGAAAAAAGTTGGGTATGTCCAGTGGAGAAGCTATGACAGAAGCCAGAACTCCCAACGTCTGCACCCATCAGGACCCGGAGAGAGAGAGAAGAGGGAAAAAGGAGTGACAGGTGGAGGTGTGGCTTAGACAGGAAGAGAAGGCAGGACCAGGGGAAAAATGGGCAAAGATATATCAATATCGATAGTTGTAGAAATAATAGTCAGCCCATGTCTGTGAGCTTGGGAGAACCACCGCAGTTCCCAATGGAGGGGATGGGGACACGGGTACCTGGGGGGTGGGGACAGGGTGGAATTATATAACTGTAATTCCCTGATTTTGTCAATCAATATTAAATATAGATATACTCCTGATGGAATTGGGGTTCAGAGCCCTCTGGGCATCTTCCCCTGACATGTCTCCCCCTCTGGGAGCCTGGACCCAAATTCTTTCTGAGGAGCAGGAGGTGGGAGTTGTGGCTTCTGTCATTGCTTCCCCGCTGGACATGGACGTTGGCAGGTGGATCCACATCCTGAGGCTGTAGAAATTTGTAATTTTTTGAGAGTCAGGTGGTAGCACAGGGGATTAAGCGCAGGTGGCGCAAAGCGCAAGAAATTTGTGATTTTTATAGAGAAGCACAGAGATGAAGAAAAGGTCTCTCGCTGGGCGAAGGACTGTGGATCGATTAATTTCTCAAGCTTATTCCGAAGGCAAGATCTTCCAGTCTTGGAGCTGAAAGTTCTAATTAGCTGCATCTCAGTATACCAAGGAAAATTTAGAATACGATATTCAATATGTCCAAATCCCTTTTTTAAAAGAGATATATGCTATACATACATATATATGAACCAGATCACATTCCATCATCGCAGTGCCATGATATATATATTTTTTTTTCCAGATATGTGGCATTTCATCTATCTGTGAATTGAAAACAATATTGTACAAAATATCGCCATGGAATCTAGAGCTACTATGAAATCTGGCTCCAACGTACATCCCCAAATTTAGATCTATCAGAGATGCAACCCTCAAGCCTGAATTCCAATATCTGACAGGGCTCTGTGTCTGCGTCATTCACACAGGATCCCGCAAAGAAACCAAGTCCCCTCTCTCTCTCACTTCCCCATTTTCTTTCTCTTTCTTTTACTTCTCTGTCCATCTCTCTCTCCCCTTCTTTCTCTCCTTCTCCCTGTTCTTCTCTCTCTCCACTCACTTTGTGTGTCTTTCCCTCCTCTCCTTCTTTCTTCTCTCGTTATCTTTGTCTCTCTCTCTCTTGCTCTCTCTCACTCTCTCTCTCTCTCTCTCTGCCTCTCTCTCTCTCTCTTATTCCGAAGAACTGGAAAGGTCTTATCATAATGATTCTCTGTCAACCTCAGGTGGTAAGAGAGCACAGCCGAACACAGCGAGAAAGACACCTCACACTCTCTGATTCAATGTTATTACACAGCATCATCCCAGGAGAGGAATATACATAAGAAGCTTCTGGAACAAATTCCACTAAGGAATCCTCTCATGTTAAAAATAGAACAAGGCACAAAATACCCTGGCGAGTCGTTTGAGTGCCGAATGATACCGTCAAGGCCATTCCCTGTGGGTTAGCAGTTGATTTTTATCTCTCCCTCCTCTCCTCTTTGGCAATTTTTCGATGCTTGGGTCCATCCAGGGGTGCAATAAACAAGGAGATCTGACTGGGGGATTTTTCAGGAAAAAAAAAGAAGAAGAAATCTTTGTCACTGAACGCTCCTGCGTGTCTGTATCCACCTAGCAAATCCATCGCAAAGCCCGTGGACGCTTCTACAAACAATCTTCAACGGAGCAGGTCTGTTGATTGATCTTTTGTTCTCCCATCACACGCTCTCCTGAAAACTCTTGAAAAAACGCTCCTCAAGGCCTCTCTGCCCAAGAGCCGGCTTTTTGAACTTCTGCGAGGCAGTCGTTCATTCCAAGTCCTTGAGAAAGGCTTTTGTGTCATTATGTGATCACTCGGATCGGCCTTTGGTGTCTATCAGCTGGAGAGGTGCAAGGACGTATTGATCAATGATCTCTGAGAAAATTGGCAGAGTGGCTCTCAACAGAATGAAGAAGGGGAAAAGAGAGAGAGAGAGAGAGAGAGAGAAGAAAGCAGACAGCTGACCAGCCCAGTGGAGAAGCAATGACAGAAGCCACAACTCCCCCCTTCTGCTCCCCAGAAAGAAATTTGGGCCCAGACTCCCAGAGGGGGAGAAATGTCAGGGGAAAATGCCCAGAGGGCTCTGAACCCCAATTTCATCAGGACCCGGAGAGAGAGAAGCGGAAAAAAGGAGGGACACTCAGAAGGAGTGACAGGTGGAGGTGTGGCTTCGACAGGAAGAGAAGGCAGGACCAGAGGGAAAAACATGGGCAAAGATATATAAATCTAGGTAGTTGTAGAAATAATAGTCAGTCCATTTCTGTGAGCTTGTGAGAACCACTGCAGGTTCCAATGGAGGGGATGGGGACACGGGACTCTGGGGGGTGGGGTTAGAGCCCTCTTGTCTCCTCATTTTGTAAGTCAATATTAAGTCACTAATAAAAAAAGGAATTCAAAAATCCAAAAATTAAATTCAATGTATGTATTCTAATATATACATATAAATAGTTACAAATAGAAAGCCAGCCCTTATCTGTGAGCTTGGGAGAACCATTATAGTTTCCAGTGCAGGGGATGGGGACACAGAACACCGGAGGTGGGAACAGGGTGGGATTAGACACCTATCAATCTCATCATTTTGTAAATCAATATTAAATCATCAATACAAAAAGGTAACTCAGGTTTGAGGTAAAGAAAAAAAGGCAAAGGTAATTTATCGATCCAAACAAAAGAAATGAAAGATATAGAGATAAAAGAGTCACTCATAAAAACAAAAATTAAATGAAAATGTATATCTATATATAGATAGTTATATGTATAGATAGTTGTAGAAATAATAGTCATCCATCTCTGTGAGCTTGGGAGAACCACTGCAGTTTGCAGTGGAGGGGATGAGGACACAGGACTCGCACTTATGGAGAGAAATTGAGAAATCAGAACAGAAGGGGAAACACCAAGCAGAACCTGGACTGGATTTGGTGTCTTGTACCAAAGTAAAAGACTCTGGAGTGGTAAGTGGGGGTGGTTCTGGTCCTGGTGCTGATGGTGGATGAGAACCTAGGCTGGGGGGAGAGGGTTTTGCAAAAAAAAAAACAAAACAAAAAAAACCAGAAAATTTTTATACATGCACTAACAACTGTATTGACAGTAAGCCATTAATCCCCCAATAAAGAAATGAACACACACATAATATGGAATAGAATAGAAAAACATAATATAGAATAGAATATGCTAGAATAGGGTAGGGTAGGGTAGGGTAGAGTAGAGTAGAGTAAGGTAGGGCAGAGAAGGGTAGGGTAGGGTAGAGAACGATAGGGTAGGGTAGGGTAGGGTAGGGTAGGGTAAGGTAGGGTAGGGTAGGGTTGGGTAGGGTAGAGTAGAGTAGGGTAGGGCAGAGTAGGGTAGGGCAGAGAAGGGTAGGGTAGGGTAGGGTAGGGTAGAGTAGATTAGTGTAGAGTAGGGTACGATAGGGTAGAGTAGAGTAGGGTAGGGCAGAGAAGGGTAAGGTAGAGTAGGGTAGAATAGCATAGGGTAGAGTAAAGTATAGTAGAGTAGTATAGGGTAAGGTAGGGTAGAGTAGGGTAGGATAGGGTAAGTTATGGTAGAGAAGGGTAGGGTAGGTTATGGTAGAGTAGGGTAGGGTATGGTACGGTATGGTAGAGTTGAGTAGTAGGGTAGAGAAGGGTAGGGTAGAGTTGGGTAGGATAGGGTAGGGTAGGGTAGGGTATGGTAGAGTAGGGTATAGTACAGTAGGGTAGAGTAGGGTAGGGTAGAGTAGAGTAGAGTAGGGTAGGGCAGTGAAGGGTAGGATAGGGTAGGGTAGGGTAGAGGATAGGGTAGAGTAGGTTAGGGTAGAGAAGTGTAGGGTAGGTTATGGTAGGGTAGGGTGGGTATGGTACGGTAGAGTTGAGTAGTATAGGGTAAGGTAGGGTAGAGTGGGGTAGGATAGGGTAGGGTAGGGTAGGGTAGGGTAGGGTAGGGTAGGATAGGGTAGGGTAGAGTAGGGTAGAGTAGGGTAGGGTAGGGTAGGGTAGGATAGGATAGAGTAGGATAGGGTAGAGTAGGTTAGGGAAAGAAGGGTAGGGTAGGTTATGGTAGGGTAGGGTACAGTAGATTTGAGTAGTATAGGGTAAGGTAGGGTAGAGTAGGGTAGGATAGGGGAAGGGAAGGGTAGAGTAGGTTGTAGTATGGTAGAGTAGAATAGAGTAGAGCAGAGCAGAGTAGAGTAGGGAAGAGAAGGCTAGGGTAGCATAGGGTTGAATAGAGTAGGGTAGAGTATTATAGGTCAAGTAGGGTAGGGTAGAGTAGGTTAGGATAGGGTAGGGTAGGGTAGAGTAGGGTGTAGTATGGTAGAGTAGAGTAGAGTAGAGTAGAGTAGAGTAGAGTAGAGTAGAGTAGAGTAGAGTAGAGTAGAGTAGAGCAGGGAAGAGAAGGGTAGGGTAGGGTAGGGTAGGGTAGGGTAGGGTAGGGTAGCATAGGGTAGAGTAGGTAAGGGTAGAGTAGGGTGTAGTATGGTAGAGTAGAGTAGAGTAGAGTAGAGTAGAGTAGAGTAGAGTAGAGTAGAGTAGAGTAGAGTAGAGTAGAGTAGAGCAGGGAAGAGAAGGGTAGGGTAGGGTAGGGTAGGGTAGGGTAGGGTAGGGTAGGGTAGGGTAGGGTAGGGTAGCATAGGGTAGAGTAGGTTAGGGTAGAGATTTGATATTTGTGAGAATTGTGATCTTTGTGACGATTGTGTATTTAATTATTCTGATAATTGTGATCTATGACAATATTCTGATAGAGGATAATTACGTATTCAATTATTCTGGTAAGTTTTTATGTTTGATAGTCATTTTCATTTTATTTCCAGGGACATTTTAATTTCTGCTTTCACTGAATAGGTTCTTAAGTCATTCATTGTTGATTTTCCATACTTTGGGATAAAGAGTTTTGATAATGTCTATTCTTGCTGTTCATACCCAAAAGGCTTTGGACATGTGAAAATCCATTTGTTATTAATCACCCTTTTCATCTTTTTAAAACAATTTTTTTAAATATTCATTTATTTATTTGCCCTTTTGTTGTCCTTGTTGTTTTTCATTGTTGTTGTAGTTATGATTGTTGTTGTTATTGATGCCATCGTTGTTGGACAGGACAGAGAGAAATGGAGAGAGGAGGGGAAGACAGAGAGAGAGGGGGAGAGAAAGACAGACACCTGCAGACCTGCTTCACCGCCTGGGAAGCGACTCCCCTGCAGGTGGGGAGCCGGGGGCTCGAACCGGGATCCTTAGGCCGGTCCTTGTGCTTTGCGCCGCCTGCGCTTAACCCACTGCGCTACAGCCCGACTCCCCCAACTTTTTAATTTTTAAAAAGATTTTATCGGGTGGCCAGGCATTGGCACACCTGGTTGACTACACACATTGCAATGCTCAAGGACCTGGGTTCGAACCCCCAGTCCCCAGCTGCATGCGGAAAGCTTTGCGAGGGGTAAAGCAGAGTGGCAGGTGTCTGTCTCTCTGTCTCTCTCCCTACCACCCCCTTCCCTCTCGATTTTTGGCTATCTCAATTCAATAAATAAATAAAGATTTAAAAAAAAAATTGGTGTGGCCCAGGAGGTGGCATAGTGATAAAGCTTTGGACTCTCAAGCATGAGGTCCCGAGTTCGGTCCCCGGCAGCACATGTGCCAGAGTGATGTCTGCTTCTTTCTCTCTCTCCTCCTATCTTTCTCATAAATTAAAAAAAAAAAATTGAAGCAAATTAAGATTTAAAATTAAAAAAAATAAAACAAATTTTTAAAGCAAATAAAAAGAAAGAAAATGCATGAAAATAGAAATGGAATTGAATGCTAATTCGCTTAATACACAGTCATTCACAGCAACAGGGCGATGGCAGAAATAAAAGCCTTCGATACGATCTTTTATTTCCCCCTCCGATTTTACGATAAAATCGTTAAAACACACGTGTTATTGGAGACACAGCAAGGCAGCTTAACCGGCGTTACCAAACACGAAATTGACTGAAATTATTCCTTGTCAGGGATGTGAACAACCCCCAACAATTACCTCTAGGTACAAATTACATCGACACACAGAGCCAAACACCCAGGAGAGAGAGTAAACGATGGTTATAATTTTTCTATTTTACAGACTTGCCTGCTAAGGGCTCGAGATGTCTGTCTGGAAGGGGAAATACCTTCTGCTTTTGCTTTAAATTAACAGGTTTATTTTTTTTCTTTTCCTCTCTTTCTTTTTTTCTTTCTTTCTTTCTTTTTTTTTTTTAACAAGATCTTTCTACAAGCTGTATTTTTCACCGACTGGTGCTGTGACCAGAAGGGAAAAGAAAAAATGATTTTTAGTGACCTCAAATTTCCACCCCCGCTTTAAAAAACAAAAACAAAAAAAAATTGTGCAACTGATTTAAGCAGCTCTGAGACATTCTTGGAAAAGTTGAATTTTAATGATTTCTGGATGACTAATTCCTGAAAGTCACTGAAGAGGCTAAAAATGAATTTGATGGCTTGGGTTGAAAAAAATATATAGTTTCTCCTCTCTCAGCACCCTGCACAGCACCCAGGGAGCCCATGGAGGGTGGGCAGGGCTGTGGGTCTCTCCTCTCTCAGCACCAGGCACAGCACCCAGGGAGCCCATGGAGGGTGGGCAGGGCTGTGGGTCTCTCCTCTCTCAGCACCAGGCACAGCACCCAGGGAGCCCATGGAGGGTGGGCAGGGCTGTGGGGTCTCTCCTCTCTCAGTACCATGCACAGCACCCAGGGAGCCCATGGAGGGTGGGCAGGGCTGTGGGGTCTCTCCTCTCTCAGCATCAGGCACAGCACCCAGGGAGCCCATGGAGGGTGGGCAGGGCTGTGGGGTCTCTCCTCTCTCAGCACCAGGCACAGCACCCAGGGAGCCCATGGAGGGTGGGCAGAGCTGTGGGGTGTCTCCTCTCTCAGCACCCTGCACAGCACCCAGGGAGCCCATGGAGGGTGGGCAGGGCTGTGGGGTGTCTCCTCTCTCAGCACCCTGCACAGCACCCAGGGAGCCCATGGAGGGTGGGCAGGGCTGTGGGGTGTCTCCTCTCTCAGCACCAGGCTCAGCACCCATGGAGGGTGGGCAGCTCTCTCCACCTTTCTATTTATCTCACTACTTGTTTCTGTTTCTCTTCTCCTGCCCCTTTCTCTCTCTCTTTACTTCTCTCTTTCTCTCTCTCTCTCTGTCTCTGTCTCTCTCTCCCATTGAAATATTGCTCTGGAGAGATCCAAGACCACTTGTAATATCTCTATTAAGAGAGAGATCCCATCAACTCATTATTATCTCAAAGAGTGAGAGAGAGAGAGAGAGAGAGAGAGAGAGAGAGGGAGAGAGAGAGAATGAATTGAACCTGGGGCCTCAGGGAAGCAAGGTGTTGTGTTGAGAGTCTGAGAGACCTGCCGGGCCTGGTAGTGTTATGTTCCATCTGTCCTGCCTTGTAAGGCCATGAAGAACAGACATCCGTTTGCACAGAAACCCCGAAAAGACGTTTCTTCTCTCGTTCATCTTGGAAAGTGACTGATGACACCGAATTATTAACGATCTGTGATCAGCACGACCTTCGATTTCAGCCGTCATGGATCTTCGTCTTCTCGGAATAAAGGAGAGGCAAGGGGGAGGTAGACGGGGGCGTCTCACCTGGCTGAGGGCACCTGTTGGCAGTGCATCAGGACCCGGGTTGGAGCCCCGGGTCCCCACCGGTAGGGCGGGAAGCTTCTGGATGAGTGTGCGAGCAGGGTTGCGGGTGTCTTTCTGTCTGTCTCCCTCTCTGTCTCTGTATCCACATCCCTCTCCGCTCTTTACTGCTCTGTGTTCTAGCAAATAGGAGTCAGGCGGTAGCACAACGGGTTAAGCACATGTGGCGCAAAGCAGAAGGACCGGCGTAAGGATCCCGGTTCGAGTCCCCAGCTCCCCACCTGCAGGGGAGTCGCTTCCCAGGCGGTGAAGCAGGTCTGCAGGTGTCTGTCTTTCTCTCCCCCTCTCCGTCTTCCCCTCCTCTCTCCATTTCTCTCTGTCCTTTCTAACAATGACGCCATCAATAACAACAACCATGAGGGAGGTGGGCTTTCAAATCCTGGTGTCTAATGGTGGAGGAGGACCTGGACTTGGGGGGGAGTGTTTTGCAGAAATCTGCGACATTTGACACGTGTACCAACACCTGTTTCTACTGGTGACTGTAAACCTTTCATCCCCAAACCCCCGCCCTTCCCATAAAGGAAAAAGATGGCCAAAGTAGATAAGGTCTAAGTTTCCTGCAATTCCTTCTTTTTGTTCTTGGTTGTTTTTTTTTTAAGTTTTTATTTATTATCCCACTCTCACAGATAACCACCATAGTTCTCACACCGCCTTGGAAATACGTCTTCTTTGGTTTTCTTTTTTTCCATATTCATATGTTCAATATTCTCTGTTCCACAAATGAGTGAAACCATCCTGTCATTGTCATTCACCTCCTGATTTGCTTTACGGAACATCATCTTCTTCTCCAAGTCCATCCACGTTATCCCAAAGGACACAATATCACACTTGTTTGTTTGTTTGTTTAATCGTGCAATTCCTTCTTCTCATTCCCACTAAAAACCTTCCTCCTCTGAGCTCCCAGCTCTCTGTCTCCTTGACTAAAAGTAGCACAAACGGACAGCGCAAATAGCAAAAATGAATCAAGTCACAGCCCCACGCACAGCACTGGAGCAGAATGCTCTTGTCTGTTTCTCCAAATAGTCTCATTCAGAAACGACCAGCACAGGAGAGATAAATCTTATCCACTACGGAACAGCCAAGCACTCAAACCAGGAGATGTAATGAATGAGCCTTGCTGTGTTTGTAGATTTCCACTGCAAGTGCGTCAAAGATCACAAAGCCTTTTGCATGGGAACCCCCCCCCCAGTTCTGGTAGTGGGAATTGTAAGGAGTTATCCCACAGTTATTTTACAGCCTTGTCAATCAATATTAAATCACTAGTTAAAAAAAAAAAAAAAGCCTTTTGCACACAATCAATTGATTTCTTTTCCAATCCCAGGATAACTAAAGAACTTTTTGCAATTGGATGGAACCACAGAATTGAAGGAGGCCAAAGTCTCCTATCACTGGTCCGAACAAAATAGAGACAACACAACGCACCATTGCTGCAAAGTAAAACAGTCCCTGTTACTAATTACAGAAGTGGAGCAGAAAGAGCTTCCTGGCTTAAAGGCAATGAAGCAAAAAGAAAGTCTTAGCATCGTGAAGCTACTGAACCAGGAATTTAAAATTCAGGTGAGGGCACCTGTTCCCAGACACAAGGGCCCAGGTTCAAGCGCCTGGTCACCACCTTTCCAGGGGTGAGAGTTTCAGTGGATCAGGCCTGTAGGTGCCTCTCTTTCTCTTCCCTCTATCTCCTTCTCCCCTTCTGAATTTCTCTCCATCCTATCAAACATAAGAAAAATAAAACAAATAAAAGCAAAAGAAAATATTGAAGTGAAATAAAGAAGAGAGCAGAATAGATAGAATCTTTCTTAGTCTGGGTGAATAGTGTACAATATAGTAGGACAGGATAGGATAGGATAGAGAGGAGAGGAAAGAAGAGAAGATAGGAGAGGAGAGGTGAGGAGAGGAGAGGAGAAGATAATAGAATAAATAAGAATAGATTAGGGTAGGGGGAATACAAAAGAAAAGATGATGATAGGATAGGATAGGATAGGATAGGATAGGATAGGATAGGATAGGATAGGATAGGATAGGATAGGATAGGATAGGATAGCATAGGATAGCATAGCATAGCATAGCATAGCATAGCATAGCATAGCATATTATGGAATGGAACGGAACAGAACAGAATAGAATAGAATAGAATAGAATAGAATAGAATAGAATAGAATAGAATAGAATATGCTAGAATGAAATGATAGGATAGGATATACTAGGATAAGATAGGATAGGATGGAGAGGAGAGAAGAGAGGAGGAGATAATAGAATAAATAAGAATAGAGTAGGGTAGGGGAATACAATAGAAAAGATTAGGATAGGATAGGATAAGATAGGATAGGATAGGATAAGATAGGATAGGATAGAATAGAATAAATAGGATAGAATAGAATAGAATAGAATAGAATAGAATAGAATAGAATAGAATAGAATAGAATAGAATAGAATAGAATAGAATAGGAAGAATAAGAATAAGAATAAGAATAAGAATAAGAATAAGAATAAGAATAAGAATAAGAATAAGAATAAGAATAAGAATAAGAATAAGAATAGGATAGGATAGCATAGGATAGGATATTATGGAATGGAACGGAACAGAATAGAATAGAATAGAATAGAATAGAATAGAATAGAATAGAATAGAATAGAATAGAATAGAATAGAATAGAATAGAATAGAATAGAATAGAATAGAATATGCTAGAATGAAATGATAGGATAGGATATGCTAGGATAAGATAGGATAGGATGGAGAGGAGAGAAGAGAGGAGGAGATAATAGAATAAATAAGAATAGAGTAGGGTAGGGGAATACAATAGAAAAGATTAGGATAGGATAGGATAGGATAGGATAGGACAGGACAGGACAGGACAGGACAGGACAGGATAGGATAGGATAGGATAGAATAAATAGGATAGGATAGAATAGAATAGAATAGAATAGAATAGAATAGAATAGAATAGAATAGAATAGAATAGAATAGAATAAATAGGATAGAATAAATAGGATAGGAAAGAAAGAAAGAATAGAATAGACTAGAATCTGCTAGAATAGAATAGAATAGAATAAATAGGATAGGATAGGATAGAATAGAAAGAATAGAATAGAATAGAATAGAATAAATAGGATAGGAAAGAAAGAAAGAATAGAATAGACTAGAATCTGCTAGAATAGAATAGAATAGAATAGAATAAATAGGATAGGATAGGATAGGATAGAATAGAAAGAATAGAATAGAATAGAGTAGAATATGGAATAGAATAGGATGGAATAGGATAGGATAGGATAGGATAGGATAGGATAGGATAGGATAGGATAGGATAGGATAGGATAGGATAGGATAGGATAGGATAGGATAGCATAGCATTAGGTAGAGCAGTATAGAATAGGATAGAAGGGGCCAGGCAGTGAAGCACTCCAACTCTTCGTCCACCCAATTACAAAATACAAAAAGAAACCAATAAAAAGAGCACATGCAGTCCAGAGGGAAAGAAGTTCCAGAAGAGGCCAGACGCAAGGGAGCCGTGCGCAAGGGAAGGGAGGGTTTGAGGGGGAACCCGAGATGCACACTCACCGTCTTCCGTGGGGACGTAGATGTTGAGATACAGGCAGTCTTCATTCTGGTCCTGCACGTAGGTCATCAGAGTGTCCAGGTTGGCGGTGAACCAGATGGGCAGCATGTCATGGAGGAGGGACCTCTCATCCAGATGCTGAGGACACACGGCTGCAAACTGAGTGGCGTTTCGCACCCCAGTCCAGGACGAGGGGGGCTCTGGGGGCTGGAAGCGGCGTTCTCCCGTGGGTGGGGAGGCATAAGGGACCCCCAGGAACTGCTCCACCGGGCCCAGGATCTCATTGGGCAAAGGTGTTCGTAACCCACGGATTTTGCCATAGTTGGTGTTGACCACGGGGTACTGCGCCTGGCCGGCGGTCAGCGGCAGGTGGACAGCCACGGAGGTGATGCACAGGAGGACGCGGGGGGTGAGCATGGTGCACAGGGAGCTGGAGGCCGCCGGGAGCCATGCCCATTGGCCCATGGTTCAAGGACACATAGGGTGGACACCAGGGAGGCCAGGAATGACAGACGACGGACTGGGCAGAGAGCCCCTGGAATTAAGAGCAAGCCCACCAGTCTTCAAGGCCACCCATGACCAGTCAACAGCACCATCTAAGGTCCAGAAATCTCCAGAAATGGCAACAGTCTGTGAAAACCTGGGAGCGTCCAACACCTTCCAAAGACAAGAGGATTCCTCACAAAAACTCCAGCAGGAAGCACTCAGCCTACAAGAAGAAGAAGCAGAAAAGAGAAACTTAAGAAAAAGTAAATCTTTTTCAGCGTTGCCACCGCTTGCACTGACTGACTACTTCCTTCTGTGTTGGGGTATGATTATGTTCTTCATGAGTGATTATTTATTGATTTACCAAACCGTAAGATAACAGGGGTATAGCTGTACATGGTAGACTGACTTTAAAATTATCTGACTGTATTATAGAAATAATAGCCCATGTCAGTGAGCTTGGCAGAACCACTGCAGTTTCCAATGGAGGGGAGGGGGGAGACAGAACTCTGGGGGTGAGAGCAGGATGGAATTAGACCCCTGTCATCAATCTCATCATTCTGTAAATCAATATTAAATTTCTAACAATAAATAAATAGATGAAAAAATAAATAAAATAGCCCCGTGTATTTATAAGGACTATGTAGATCTTACCGACTAATTTTGATGCAGCCAATAATTCTGCCTGTCTATCAAGTGAACAGTTGAGCACATGTCAAATGGCTTTTTAGAAAGAAAGAAAGAAGGGGGAGTTGGGCAGTAGCGCAGCGGGTTAAGTGCACGGGGTGCAAAGCACAAGGACCGGCATGAGGATCCTGGTTCGAGCCCCCGGCTCCCCACCTGCAGGGGAGTCGCTTCACAGGCAGTGAAGCAGGTCTGCAGGTGTCTGTCTTTCTCTCCCTCTCTCTGTCTTCCCCTCCTCTCTCCACTTCTCTCTGTCCTATCCAACAATGACATCAATAACAACAATAATAACTACAACAATAAAACAACAAGGGCAACAAAAGGGAATAAATAAAAAAATAAAAATAAAAGAAAGAAAGAAGGGAGAAAGAAGGAAAGGAAGGAAGGAAGGAAGGAAGGAAGGAAGGAAGGAAGGAAGGAAGGAAGGAAGGAAAAATACCAAAAATGCACGAGAATTGAAGCTCTAATCTCTCTGGGGGCAAATTCCACAGGGCATGCCATCCTGGGTTCAGTGATTCCACAGATGAAAGAACAGGCAGCAAAAATATGGAAAGAAAAAAAAAATAGATTGATGTGTTTGCTTCTGTTTGAACGTCACCGTCAACAACAGTTGGATCTCTGCCACACCGGGAACCAGTTTCTAAATACTGAAGATGCAGCCAAATGCAGAGAGGAGGTGATGGCATATTTGGAATCGTGTGTTTTTCTTGAAAGTATTTCTAATCTGGAGGGCGGGTGAGATAGAAATCTAAAATGTCAATGCAGAACTCTCAGGATACAAGAAGACACTGATCACGTCTGACCGGGGGGTAGAACTGTAGATTCCACACCAAGGAAGGACTGCTCCCTAGTGGGTAGGCAAACATAACATGCCATGCCTTAACCATGGAGCTAGCATAGGCACAGGAAGTGCTGCCATATTGCACAGGAAGGGCAGCCATTTGCAAAAAGGGTGAAGCCAAGAGAATGCCCATTCTATCAATGCACAATTCTGTGACTTTTTTTTTTTCTGGTAGTTACTCAAGCAATGATATTATTAGCCATCATATTTTATTCTGCACAAAAAAATATACCATGATTTTTCCAACAAAGGAACAGGTAATCCACTAATTTCAGGCTTAATGCATGAGTCACGGATACTCAATGAGTTCTCTGCAATAATCAATGGGCACAAAGTCTTGGTCCCTGTTATGAGGAAAGGAAACAGTAGCCTGTTGAGAACAGCAAAAATTTAGATACTGGCATTAAACGTAGAAAGTTTAGGGGACCGGGTGGTGGTGCACCTGGTTGAGCACACATATTACAATGCACAAGGACCCCAGTTTGAGCCCCAGGTCCCCACCTGCAGGGAGAAAGTTTCACAAATAGTGAAGCAGGGCTACAGGTGTCTGTCTCTGTCTCTCTCATACTCTACAACCCCATTCCCTCTCAATTTCTGGCTATGTCTATCCAATAAGTAAATAAAGATAAGAAAAAACATGTTTTTAAGAAAGTTTAGGAGGAAAACTATCACTAACTACTAGCCTAAGCTGTTTCACTCACATCCCTGAAGTTTGTCCTGCTTCCTGCTTGAATTAGCCTCTTTGAAATTTTGGGGGAAATATATATATATATATATATATATATATATATATATATATATATATATATATATATATATATCATTAGAGTTATTGCTGGGGCTTAGTGCCAGCACTACAAAGCCACTGTCCATTGAAGCAATTTTTCCTTTTTATTTCCTTCCTATTTTATTCTATAGGACAAAGAGTTATTGAGAGGGGACAGCAGTCTGGAGAACTCTCAAAAGGTTAGAAGTGGACCTACCCTGGGACCCTGAAATTCCTCTCCTGGGGAGACAGCCTATGGAACCCAACACACCCATCCAAAAATACACATTATATGAATAGAATATGAATTGAATGAATAGAATAGAATAGAAATTGGATGAATAGAATAGGACAGGGTAGAGTAGAGTAGAACAGAACAGAATAGAGGAGTCAGGCGGTAGCACAGCGGGTTAAGCGCACATGGCACAAAGCACAAGGACCAGCGTAAGGATCCCGGTTCGAGCCCCCGGCTCCCCACCTGCAGGGGAGTCGCTTCCCAGGCAGTGAAGGAGGTCTGCAGGTGTCTGTCTTTCTCTCCCCATCTCTGTCTTCCCCTCCTCTCTCCATTTCTCTCTGTCTTATCCAACAACAACGACATTAACAACAACAATAACTACAACAATAAAACAACAAGGGCAACAAAAAGGAAGTAAATATTTAAAAAGAATAGAATAGGACGGGATGGGATGGGATGGGATGGGATGGGATGGGATGGGATGGGATGGGATGGGATGGGATGGGATGGGATGGGATGGGATGGGATGGGATGGGATGGGATGGGATGGGATAGAATAGGGAGTCGGGCTGTAGCGCAGTGGGTTAAGCGCAGGTGGCGCAAAGCACAAGGACCGGCATAAGGATCCCGGTTCGAACACCGGCTCCCCACCTGCAGGGGAGTCGCTTCACAGGCGGTGAAGCAGGTCTACAGGTGTCTATCTTTCTCTCCTCCTCTCTGTCTTCCCCTCCTCTCTCCATTTCTCTCTGTCCTATTCAACAACAACAACAACAATAATAACTACAACAATAAAACAACAAGGGCAACAAAAGGGAATAAATAAATAAAATAAATGTAAAAAATTTTTTTGAAAAAAAAGAATAGAATAGAATAGAATAGAATAGAATAGAATAGAATAGAATAGAATAGAATAGAATACATCACATCATCACCTCTCAAAATACACCAAGAACTCTCACAGAGACGCAAGAACTCACCATCACACACCCCCGTCTTCTGAGATGAGGCCTTCACGCTCACCTCCACAGCGATAGACCCGGTTCCCCTTCCATATCAGCAAACACCCGCTGCAAAAGAAAAGGTGACATACCTTGCTCAAGGCCCTGGGTTCGAGCCCCCCTCCCTGTCCCTACCTACAGGGTGGGAAGCTTCAAGAGTGGTGAAGCAGGGGTGCTGGTGTCTCTTTGTCTCTCTCCTTATCTGTCTCCCCTGACCCTCTCAATTTCATTCTGTCTCTATCCAATAAATGAAGTAATAAATGAAATGATTTTTGAAAACAATTCTATTCTAGCTCATGTGCAGGGGGGGGATTATTCTCTCTCTCTCTCTCACTCTCTCTCTCTCTCTCTCCCTCCCCTCTCAATTTCTATCTCAGTTACATAAATAAATATCCCCTTTTCTGCTGCATTTCTCTCCAACTGGAAAAAATCAATGAAAAAGAACAGATTATAGTGAACCATGGACAATTCCAGTTCAACCAGGTTTATATACCACTGATAAATATGGGACAATAGTGTATATCCATTGAATCATTTATTTTTATTTTATTATTGGATAGAGAGAGAGAAATTGAGAGGGGTAAGGAGATTGGGAGCAAGAGAGACAGAGAGACCCCTGCAGCCCTGCTCCACCACTCATGAAGCTTCCCCCCTGCAGGTGGGGACCAGGGACTTGAACCCGGGTCCTTGTGCCTGGGAACAGGTGCCCTCAGCCAGGTGAGGCCCCACCTGGCCCCTTCTGTCCTATTCTAGACTGTTCACCTGATTCTCTTTCATTCTAGCAGATTCTATTCTATTCTATTCTATTCTATTCTATTCTATTCTATTCTATTCTATTCTATTCCATTCCATTCATCCCATCCCATCCTATCCTATTCTATTCCATTCTAGCATATTCTATTCAATTCTAGCATATTCTATTATAATTATATTATTATATTATATTCCTATTCTATTCTATTCTTCTATCCTATCCTATTCCATTCTAGCAGATTCTAGTCAGTTCTTCTATTCTACCATATTCGATGTTATCCTCCCATATCACAACAGATTCTATTCTTTTCCTTATTTTTATTTATAAATATATTTTGCTTTTATTGATTTAATTCTTTTTTAAAAATTTATTTATTTATTCCCTTTTGTTGCCCTTGTTGTTTTATTGTTGTAGTTATTGTTGTTGTTAATGTCGTTGTTGTTGGATAGGAGAGAGAGAAATGGAGAGAGGAGGGGAAGACAGAGAGGGGGAGAGAAAGACACCTGCAGACCTGCTTCACTGATTCTGAAGTGACTCCCCTGCAGGTGGGGAGCCGGGGGCTCGAACCGGGATCCTTATGCCGGTCCCTGTGCTTTGCACCACGTGCGCTTACCATGCTGCACAATCACCTGACTCTCTGATTTTCTTTTTTCTTACATATAATAGGACAGAGAGACATTGAGGAGGAGATAGAGAGGGAGAGAGACATCTGCAGCCCTGCTCCACCGCTCGTGAAGCTTCCCCCCTGCATGTGGGGACCGGGGACTTGAACCCAGGTCCTTGTTCCTGGGAACGGGTGTGCTCATGGAATCCTAGGTCACACAGAGATGAGGGTTATCAAAACAGACAGACCTTTGGAGGAATAGCGGGCATGGACTCTGACGAGCAGGGGCGTGTAGGATAAAGGTCGCGCTAAGAACTCTCGTCTCTTTTTGATTTTACAACTGCTGAAGGTTGGAGATTTCGTGGCCATCCCGGTAATCCATGACGAACAACAGATCCACCTGGTGCCTAGAACACAGTGTAAGACTATCAATATTTCTATTATAGGGCACTGATGTTTTCCTCTTAAAAAAAATAATTTCATTTATGGGAGTCGGGCGGTAGCGCAGCAGGTTAAGTGCACATGACGCAAAGCACAAGGACCAGCATCAGGATCCCGGTTCGAGCCCCCGGCTCGCCACCTGCAGGGGAGTCCCTTCACAGGCGGTGAAGCAGGTCTGCAGGTGTCTGTCTTTCTCTCCCCCTCTCTGTCTTCCCCTCCTCTCTCCATTTCTCTCTGTCCTATCCAACAACGATGACTACAATAATAATAATAATTACACAAGGGCAACAAAATGGACCGGGAAATAGGAGAGAGGAGAAGAGACACCTGCAGCCCTGCTTCACCTCTGCTCAAGCTTCCCCCATGAATGTGGGGACCAGGGACTTGAACTTGTGTTCACAGCTGCATTGTTCACTATGTCCAATGGGTGGAAACAGCCTACATGCCCATCGACATGGAATTTTCATGGTGGTTAGACTTCTCTAATATTATGGTCTTGTGAACCAACCATTAATAAATTAGTAATAGATGCAAAAGCCAAGAAAAATATATAACACACCCATATATTAAGGGAAAAACGAAAGGCATATTTAGCATTTATCATGAAAGAGAATTCTGCACTCCCTTTTGCATTTGGAATTAAAAGGTATTTTTGCATTTGGAATAAAAAGAGAGGGTTGCAGCTATCATTCAAAAGGCTTTTTGCACCGATCATTAAAAAAAAAAAGATTTGGGAGTCGGGCTGTAGCGCAGCGGGTTAAGCGCAGGTGGCGCAAAGCACAAGGACTGGCATAAGGATCCCGGTTCGAACCCCGGCTCCCCACCTGCAGGGGAGTCGCTTCACGTGCGGTGAAGCAGGTCTGCAGGTGTCTATCTTTCTCTCCCCCCTCTGTCTTCTTCCTCCTCTCTCCATTTCTCTCTGTCCTATACAACAACGACTACAACAATAAAACAACAAGGGCAACAAAAGGGAATAAATAAATAAAATAAATATTTTAAAAAAAAGATTTTTGCATTCTTCATAAAAAGGAACATATGCAGTTGGAACAAAAAGAGATCTTTGCATTTGGAATGAAATCTGAGTGTTACAGTTATCATAAAAGGATTTGGTGGATTCATCACAAAATCGATTTTTTTTTTTTGCATTTGGAACAGATAAGGATTTTTGCATTTGTCATTTAATGGAATTTTTTTTGCATTTGGAACAGACAAGGATTTTTGCATTTGTCATTTAATGGAATTTTTTTTTTTTGCATTTATAGCAAAAAAAAGACTTGCTGGTATAGGTTTTGCAACAGCTCTGCTTTTTTTGCCAACTGTGTCTCTTGTCATCTCTCTGCTTAGAAATGCCGTGTGATATTTAGCTTAGAGGTGGTGTTTGCTGCGATTTGGGGGGAGAGAATTTGGAGGGTCTGTGAATGCACAAGTCGTTTTGCAAATATGTCAGTGGTGTCTGCTTCCACTGGATGAGGCTAAGAGGCTTCCCGGCATTCACAGAACAAAGCTGTAATTGCAGGAGAGCTCAAAGCCATTTTGAAGAGGAAGCAGGACTCACCCTGTGCACTAAAATAGACCATCAGAAACCAGTTTTATTTTAATAAGTAGATCGACTTAGCAGCAGGGAGGCTAGCTCAACTGATGGAGTGCAGGGCCTGCCTGTCAGAGGCAACTACTTCCATCCCCCAAACAGAGGAGTGCTGTGTTGTTGATCATCTGAGGATAAATTTAAAAGAGAATGATCACACAGTAAGTGGTGTTGCTAACCGGTGCCACCACATTAGAAAATAGTATAGAGCGTCCAGAAACCAGTGAAAAGTGAAATTATCTTCCGATCCAGCATTTATACAAAATGCAGCCAGAAATTACTATGCACGCCTGTGATTGCAACAGTTTTATTGTCAGTACCTAAGGAGTGGACGCAGCCTAAATGGCCGTTAACAGAGGACTGGAAAAAGAAGTTATAGATCTTCAAAAGAAGCAAAAAACAACCCAGTAATAAAAAGTGGGTCAAAGAACTAACTAGACAGAGTTTTCTAAAGAACAGATACGCATGGCCCAGAGACACATGAAGAAATGCTCCACTCATCATTACAGAAATGCACGTTAAAACTACGCTGATGGGGAGCCGGGTGGTAGCACAGTGGATTAAACGCACGTGGTGCAAAACACAAGGACCGGTGTAAAGATCCTGGTTCAAGCCCCCAGCTCCCCACCTACAGGGGAGTCGCTTCACAGGTGGTAAAGCAGGTCTGCAGGTGTCTGTCTTTCTCTCTGTTTTCCCTTCCTCTCTCCATTTCTCTCTGTCCTATCTAACAGTGACGACATCAATAACAACAATAACAACAACAATGAAAAAACAACAAAAGCAAAAAATAAATAAAAGAAGGAGAAGGAAAAGAAGAATAAGAAGGAAGAGGAGAAGGAGAAGAGAAAGAGGAAGAAGAAGAAGGAGGAGGAGGAGGAGAACGAGAAGGAAAAGAAGAAGAAGAAATAAGCCAGCAGGTCTGCAGGTGTCTGTCTTTCTCTCCCCTTTTCTGTCTTCCCTTCCTCTCTCCATGTACTTCTGTCCTATCCAACAACGACGACATCAATAACAACAACAACAACAATGAAAAAGCAACAAGGGCAACAAAAGCGAAAATAAAAGAAGCTGCAGCAGCAGCAAAAATAACCCAGTAAAAAAAAAAGTGGGTCAAAGGACTAGACAGAGATTTTTCTACAGAAGAGACACGCATGGCCCAGAGACACGTGAAGAAATGCTCCACTTATCATCACAGAAATGCACGTTAAAACTACGCTGAGATCCCATCCCATACCTGAGAGAATGGCTTCTATCTATCTAAGAGCGGAATCAGCCTAAGTGCCCGTCAACAGATGACTGGCTAAAGAAGTTATGGGATAGATACTCCGTGGAATACTACTCAGCAGTCAAAAAGGATAATATTGTGTTCTTTTGGACAAAATGGATGGGACTGGAAGTGATGAGGCTTAGTGAAATAAGTCAAGAGATGAAAGGCAATTCCCAGATGGTTTCACTGCTATGTGGAATCCAGAGAACAGGAACAGAAATAGAAGAAAGAAACCACTTATCTCTAAGACTGCATGAGAAGTATGGTGGTTGTCAGTGGCGGGTGAAGCAAAAATGGTGGCAGTTGTTGTAGTGTGGAATTATAAGGCTGTTTTTATCATTGGCCACTATTAAACAACTAATGAAAAAAGATAATAAAAAATAAAATAAAATGTAAGAAGCCCTGGGAAATGGTATAGCAGTAGAATTCTACGCTTCAAATCATAAGGTCTTGAGTTTGAGCCCAGTCCCACAGTATAAACCAGCATGTACCAGAGTGAAGCTCTGGTTGTTTCCCATCTCCTATTTCATTCTCAAAATACATTTTTAAAAATCTTAAAGGATAGCATTAAACAAATTAAAAAAAAATTAGGATGGGGTATTGGTGTACCTGATTGAACGCACACACAACAGTGAACAAGGGCCCAGGTTCAAGCCCTTAGACCCCACCTCAGGGGGAAAGCTTTGTGAGTGATGAAGCAAGGCTGTAAGTGTCTATCTCCCCCTCCCCTCTCAATGTATTTCTGTCATATCCAGTAATAAATAAAGAACTAATTTTAAAAACAAGTTGATAAAAAAAATCAAACTCATGGTTGTATTGGTATATGGAAAACGGGGAAAGGTGATGCACGTACAAACTATTATATTTACTGTCTAATGTAAAGCATTAATTTCCCAATAAAGAAATTAAAAAATAGAAATAAAAAAATAAATAAAACTCATATGGTCTTTAAAAGGAGAGTCAACAGTCCCGTGAGACATCGATAGTTTATTGTGAGAGACCTGCTAAATTTCTCTAAGAAAAATGTGAAGAAAAATTTTAATTTGTATAGGCTTTTCTGAGCAACTGAAAAAAAAAAAATATATATATATATATATGAAGATTTATCTCTGAGCCCCCAGTAGGGTCCCCTGTATACTTTGAGGTTAAGGTATAGATGTTCAGATTAGCATAAAGACATTGATTTTGCACCAAATTTATCTCATCACACAGCTTGATCTTTTTATCTGTCAAACAGAACAATCAGCCAAACCAGATTCATTCTGCAAAGAATCAAACTTAATGCAACATCTGTTAACGTGGACTTTTTTTTCTCTCTCTATTTCATGCCATGTTCTCGCTATACATTTTTATTTCCGTATTATGAAAGTCAACAGAAAAAGAGAAAATCTTGCAAGATAATATTTTTATTCTACCTGCAGTCAAGCTTTCAGGCTCAGGCCAAAAAAAAAAAAAAAAACGAGTAAGTTCACAGGCCCCTCAGAACGTACCTAAAATAGATTTTCTGCCTTCTTTCCACATAAAGACCTCAAAACTCATCTGCTCTATTCCTAACTTTCAGTTCCTATTTATTAAACAATTTCTCCTGCTTTTTATGTTAAAGAATTTGGGTCCAGGCTCCCAGAGGGAATCACTCATTTAGAAAGAAAACTTTCCATCTCAAATTTGACAAAATAGACTAACTAGAGAAACCACTGTGTGTGTGTAGAATCCCAGTCCTTTGCCAGAAGCCCAGGAATTCATTTCTTCTCTACATTTTCAACCAAGTCCCTGCAACAAAATTGGAAAAAAGAGCTAGGACATCTCTCTCCAGCCATGCAAAGAAACCACAGGTGAATAGCTTTCATGCAAGCCTGCAAGTAGGTTTCCAGAGACCTCCTACCACTAGAATTGATGCTTCCAATATTCTTGCATGGAGGAGAAGGGGAAATGCTACCAGACCTTTGCATAATGCCAGCTTGAAAGAAAAAAGACAGAGTAAATATGTCTCCATAAACCGAGGGAGTTTACAAAAGCAAGTTGAAAAAAAAAAATGGAGAAAGAACTATGTTTTGTTACGGAAAATAAACAATCCCTCTGAGAGCACACACACATAAAATAAAATAAAAAATAAAAAAACAGATCAAAGATGTCTGTCTTTCCTTCTATGTTACCAAGAATCAGTATGGCTAAAGAGTTACCAGCAAACTTCCTTAACAGGCCAGCTTACTCCAGCAACGTCGGCAAAATGGTTTTCCCTTCAACAAATACATAAGGAACCCTTTACCTACACCACCATTAACAAGAAAACAAGATTTCAGGAATAACAGGGGTACAATCCCACCCAGTTCCCACCCCCAGAGTCCCCTGTCCCAGCCCCTCCATTGGAAGCTTCCCTGTTCTTTATCCCTCTGGGAGCCTGGACCCAAATTCTTTCTGGGGAGCAGAAGGTGGGAGTTGTGGCTTCTGTCATTGCTTCTCCGCTGGACATGGGTGTTGGCAGGTGGACCCACACCCCCAGCCTGTGTCTGTCTGTCCCTAGTGGGGCAGGGCTCTGGGGAGGGGAGGCTCCAGGACACACGGGTGAGGACGTCTGCCCAGGGAGGTCAGGTTGGCGTCACGGCAGCATCTGCAACTTGGTGTCTGAAAAGCATTAAGATATAAAGCAGGACAAAGTGTTTAATAACCAGGAACCCAAAGGTAGGAACAGAGCAGATGGAACTAGGGGTCTTCATGTGGGAAGAAGCCAGGACGTCTATTTTAGGTCTATTCCAAGGGCCCGTGACTTTAGTCCTTGTCACCTGAGCCCGACAGGTAACGTGCAGGTGGGCTGCAAGTCTTGTCTGGGAAGATGGCGTCGGAGTTGGGAATCGGACCAGGAAGCTGGGTCAGGGCCGTGAGCAGCCCCCAAATATGGGGAAATAGATCAATACTGTTCACTGTCAACCCCGTGGATCTGACCCAGGACCAGTGTCCATTCACATTCAGCCCAGGAGCTTGTGTGACCTTCTGCATCCCAGTCAATCTGAGCTCACCGTCCATGGGCACAGCTGGGAACATCTGTACAGGTCACATCTGCTCCCTTGGTCCCCTGTATCCTGCCCCCTTCTCTCTCTCTCTCTCTCTCTCTCTCTCTCTCTTTCTGCGTCTACTGGAATCCTTTCTGCTGATATTTCTTCCTTTTTTTTTTTTTTCGTCTATTTTAGGTCTATTCTTGCACGTGGCGCCACCTGCATTTAACCTGCTGTGCTACCGCTCGACTTCCTCTGCTTTATATCTTAATGCTTTTCAGACACCAAGTTGCAGATGCTGCCGTGATGCCGACCTGACCTCCCTGGGCAGACGCCCTCACCCGTGTGTCCTGGAGCCTCCCCTCCCCAGATCCCTGCCCCACTAGGGACAGACAGACACAGGCTGGGGGTGTGGAGCCACCCGCCAACACCCATGTCCAGCGGAGAAGCAATGACAGGAGCCACAACTCCCACCTTCTGCTCCCCAGAAAGAATTTGGGCCCAGACTCCCAGAGGGATAAAGAACAGGGAAGCTTCCAATGGAGGGGATGGGACAGGGGACTCTGGGGGTGGGAACTGGGTGGGATTGTTGGCCTGTGATCTTACCATCTTGTTCATTATTATTATTGAATGCATTGGATCGACCTTCTCGTGGTGCATCCCGTGAGTCCCCATTCATTGGGGAAACTGACGATCCTTCCTAGCCGACTGAATCCACATGGATCCCAGTCACTTTCAAAGCCAGCAACAAGCAGCTCCTGACAGCTTTCAAGCTGTTGGTCCTGCTCTTCGAGTCCTCCAACTTAATGTTGAGGGGCTATCCTTTGCCAAACGCATTCTTATTAAATCAGTAATAAATAATAAATTTAAAAAAAATAGTGGGCTAGAAGCTCAAAGATCAATCGTATGAAGACGCGGCTACAATCAGTGTTTACAAGGAGCCTTGAGTCTAAAAGCTGTCACATGCACAATTAACCTCTGGATTTGCACACCTCTCTAAAAGTGGGTCACCTTACACAGCCCTCGGGAGACTGGAAGCAAACAGACAGCTCAAAAAAGCAATTCAACAGAACTGAACACACGCTGTTCTTTAAAAAAGAAAGAAAAGATAGAGAGATAGGCAAATAGATAGAGAGATAGATAAATAGATAGATAGGTCCTACAGACACAGGAAGAAATTAATCTACCGCACAACACCTACCCCCTGAATGTAACCCCACCTCCACCAGTTTCTCCTAATTTAATTTTTGGTTTTATTAGTGTTTTAATATTGATTTACAAAATGACAAGATCACAGGGGTCTAATCCCACCCCGTTCCCACCCCCAGAGTCCCGTGTCCCCGTCCCCTCCATTGGAAACTGCAGTGGTTCTCCCAAGCTCACAGACATGGGCTGACTATTGTTTCTACAACTATCGATATTGTTATTATCTTTGCCCATTTTTCCCCCTGGTCCTGCCTTCTCTTCCTGTCTCAGCCACACCTCCACCTGTGACTCCTTCTGAGTGTCCCTCCTTTTTCCCTCTTCTCTCTCTCCGGGTCCTGATGGAATTGAGGTTCAGAGCCCTCTGGGCATCTTCCCCTGACATGTCTCCCGCTCTGGGAGCCTGGACCCAAATTCTTTCTGGGGAACAGCAGGTGGGAGTTGTGGCTTCTGTCATTGCTTCTCCGCTGGACATGGGTGTTGGCAGGTGGATCCACACCCCCAGCCTGCGTCTGTCTGTCCAGCTCATACATCTCCCAATCTATGTTGACCCATTGGACAACACCTATACGTTGTTTTTTCTCTTAAATAAACTTCCTAAAAAGATAATCCCCAGCTGAATGGACTGACCAGCCAACGTCCATGTCCAGCGGAGAAGCCATGACAGAAGCCACAACTCCCACCTTCTGCTCCCCAGAAAGAATTTGGGTCCAGGCTCCCAGAGGGATAAAGAACAGGGAAGCTTCCAATGGAGGGGGATGGGACAGGGAATTCTGGTGGTTGGGATTGTACAGAATTGTAGCCCTCTTATCCCACAATCTT
This sequence comes from Erinaceus europaeus, assembly GCF_950295315.1. Lineage (NCBI taxonomy): Eukaryota > Metazoa > Chordata > Mammalia > Eulipotyphla > Erinaceidae > Erinaceus > Erinaceus europaeus. Next base: position 127,662,882 of record NC_080185.1, read on the forward strand.
GTTCAGTTATTATTAAATCACTAGTAATAACATAAAAATTCTACTCCTGTCCCCAATTCCGACACCATCTCCCCAGACAAGACTTGCAGCCCACCTGCAGGTTACCTGTCGGGCTCAGGTGACAAGGACTAAAGTCACGGGCCCCTTGGAATAGACCTAAAATAGACGTCCTGGCTTCTTCCCACATGAAGACCCCGACTTCCATCTGCTCTGTTCCTACCTTTGGGTTCCTGGTTATTAAAGAATTTGTCCTGCTTTATATCTTAATGCTTCTCAGACACCAAGTCGCAGATGCTGCCGTGACGCCAACCTGACCTCCCTGGGCAGACGCCCTCACCCATGTGTCCTGGAGCCTCCCCTCCCCAGAGCCCTGCCCCACTAGGGACAGACAGACACAGGCTGGGGGTGTGGGTCCACCTGCCAACACCCATGTCCAGCGGAGAAGCAATGACAGAAGCCACAACTCCCACCTTCTGCTCCCCAGAAAGAATTTGGGTCCAGACTCCCAGAGGGGGAGACATGTCAGGGGGAAGATGCCCAGAGGGCTCTGAGCCCCAGTTCCATCAGGACTCGAAACTTGTTTTTGTCACCGGGAAATCTTTGTGTTTATACCATCCTTGAGAGAGGAGAGACTCTGTATTAACACCCTAGGAAGCCAGGCTCTGTTTCTCTTTTCAGAGAGAAAAGGAAAAAGGAAGTACAACAGGAAGTTGTGGTGGGTGTGGGTGTGTCTTAGAAAGGAAATGAATGTGCCACCTCAGAAGTGAATAAAAGTGTGTGGGGGGTGAATATATATATTCAACTCCTATTTATGTCTCTTGAAGCAAGTGGGAGAGGCACAGTTCTTATGTGGGAGTGGTATGGAATTATACCCCTGCTACCTTACAATCTTGCGAATCACCAAAAAATAAAAATAAATAACTTGGGCTGTGAGAGACTCTTTATGTCTCTGTTCTGCAACCCACAAGTTGGCAAAGGACTTCAGTCCAGGTCTCATGGGCCGCTTAGGCCAAGAAAAATGCCTTTCTAATTTCTTCTTTTTCGCCTTCTCTTTCTCCTTCTCCTTTTCTCTCTCTCTCTCCCTCTCCCTCTCTAGTTAAAATAAATATTTTATTTTTATTAGTGATTTAATATGGATTTACAAAATTATGAGACAACAGAGGTCTTCTTCCTCCTCTTCCTCTTCTTCTACTATTTCTTGTTCTACTTTTACTTCTTCCTCTTCTACTATTTCTTGGTCTACTTTTACTTCTTCTTCCTCTTCTTCTTCTTCTACTATTATTTCTTGTTCTATTTTTACTTCTTCTTCCTCTTCCTCTTCTTCTACTACTTCATGTTTTACTTTTACTTCTTCTTCACATTACTATTATTACTCTTCTTCTTATTCACTGGCTAGACAATCAGAAATCATAATGGAATGGGGAGGCAGAGTGACAAAGAAAGAGACGCCTGCAGCCCAGCTTCATTCAGCACTCTTGAAGCTCTCCCCCTGCAGGTGGGGACCAGGGGCTCAAACCTGGATCGCTGTGCATTATACTAGATGTTCTCAACCAGATAGGCCACTACCCAGCCCCTCTTTTCCCATTTCTTTCATCTCAACAACGGCAGAATGCAGCTACCTGAAGCGAACTCACACACCCACCAGTTTCTCATTCCGGCTTCCTCTTGATAGGCACCCAGTCTACATGAGCCAGTTCTGCACAAGTCCTTGAAAAACAAAATAAAAAACTCTCTACTTGAAAACTGGACTCTCCCAACAATAACGTTCCAACTCCAATTCAGCCATGTTCAGTAAGAGGTGCTTGAGGGAACAGTCAACACATTAAATCACTCAAACACACCCCCCACACACACACACCCTACCCGCCTCCCTGGCTCTTCTGGGAAAATCCAATCCATCAGCCCAAGCACAGAACATGATTAGAGGTCCTGGAATGTTGGAATCATTTTAAATTACAAAAGAAAAATGAGGCTGAGGAGACAGTACAAGGGGTTCTGCAGAAGTCTCTCCAGCCTGGGGCTCTGAGGCCCCAGGTTCAAGGCCCAGCACCACCACCAGCCAGAGTTTAGCAGGGCTCTGTTAAAATAATAATAATAATAATTCTGCAAACAGACTTTTCTGCCTGAGGCTCTAAAGCCCCAGTTCCATCCCCAGCACCGCCATCAGCCAGTGCTCAGAAGGGCTCTGAGGAAAATAATAATAATGATAATAATAATAATAACAATAATAATTCTGCAAAATACTCTCCTGCCTGAGGTTCTGAGGCCCCAGGTTTAATCCTCAGTACCACCAGCAGCCAGAGGGTAAGCATGGCTCTGGTATCTCTCTCTCTATGTATCTCTCTCTCTCTCCCCCTCCCTCTCTGGTTAAAATAAATATTTTATTTTTATGAGTGATTTAATATTGATTTACAAAATGATGAGACAACAGGGGCCTAATTCCACCCCGTCCCCCCCCCCCAGAGTTCTGTGTCCCCATCCCCTCGATTGGAAACTGCAGTGGTTCTCCCAAGCTCACAGACATGGGCTGACGATTATTTCTACAATGACCTCTCTCTCTCTCTCTCTCTCTCTCTCTCTATATATATATATATATATATATATATATATATATACACTTATTTATCTCTATATTTATCTATATCTTTGTTCTCTAAAATAAATATCTTAAAAAACACAGGTGTAGGGAGTAGTGCAGCGGGTTAAGTGCATGTGGCACCAAGCACAAGGACCGGCATAAGAATCCCAGTTCGAGCCCCCGGCTCCCCACCTGCAGGGGAGTCGCTTCACAGGCGGTGAAGCAGGTCTGCAGGTGTCTGCCTTTCTCTCCCCCTCTTTGTTATCCCCTCCTCTCTCCATTTCTCTCTGTCCTAGCCAAAAACAACGACATCAACAACCACAGCAATGTTAAAACAACAATGGCCACAAAAAGGGAAAAAAAAAAAAAAAAAACAATAAAACCACAGATGTATGAGGTGACAAATGCTTGCAGTTCTCTACATTGTAGTTTAATTCTTTGAATGTAATTATTGTTTGCTGTTCTATCCAAATTGAATCATTCTATGCATATATTCTGTGATAAAAATAAAGGAGAGGAGGGAAAGAGACCAGAATATACCGCTCAGCTCTGGCATCTAAAGGAAAGGTCCCTCACGTCCAAGACACATAAGTTGTTGGCTCTAGAAGGCTGAAGAATCTCTCTGGCTACTTCATTTCTTGTTTATTATAATTATTTGATACATACAGAGAAAAAATGAGAAGGAATGCGGAGATAAAGAGGGAGACAGAAAAGAGACACCCGCAGCCCTACTTCCCCACTCATGAAATAACCCCACGCCCCCCCCACACACACCACCCTCTGCAGGTAGGGGACCAGGGGCTTGAACCCAGGTCCTTGTGCACTGTAAGGTGTGCGCTCAGCAAGGTACACCACTGCCTGGGCCATCTCATTTGCTGTTTTAATTGTATGCTATTGTATATTACTAAATAAGAGAGAGAAGGCACTAAATTTTATCTTTAGTGCACCTGGTAGAGCGCATATGGTACAATGCGTAAGGACCCGGATTTGAGCCCCCAGTCCCCACCTGCAAGGAGAAAGTTTTCCAAGTGGTAAAGCAGTGTTGCAGGTATTTGTCTCTCTCTCTCTCTCTCTCCTGGGACCCGTTTCTTCTCAATTTCTAGCTGTCTTGATCCAACAAATAAATAAAGATAATTAAAAGAATTTTGCTTCCATGGTGTGGGTCATGGTTTGAACCCTGTATTAGCTACCAGGCTCAGGCAAAAATGACTCAAGTCATGGACCCCTTGGAACATACCTAAAATAGACATCCTAGCTTCCTCCCATATGAAGACCTCAAATCTCATCTGCTCTATTCCTACCGTTAGGTCCCTGATTATTGATGAATTTGTTTTGCTGTACATCTTAATAATTTTCAGCCACCAAGCTGCAGATGCTGCCGTGACACCAACCTGACCCCCCTGGGCAGACGCCCTCACCCGTGTGTCCTGGAGCCTCCCCTCCCCAGAGCCCTGCCCCACTAGGGACAGACAGACACAGGCTGGAGGTGTGGATCCACCCGCCAACACCCATGTCCAGTGGAGAAGCAATGACAGAAGCCACAACTCCCACCTTCTGCTCCCCAGAAAGAATTTGGGTCCAGGCTCCCAGAGGGATAAAGAACAGGGAAGCTTCCAATAGAGGGGATGGGACACAGGACTCTGCTGGTAGGAACTGGTGGAATTGTACCACTTTCTCTTACAATCTTGGAAATCATTATTAAATCACTAATTTAAAATAAAGGTCTGAACCTGGTTCATGCACACAGCAAAGCGACACACTATCCAAGTGAGCTAGCTGTTCCACTGTCCCTGGCTGTATTTCATTTTTATTTCATGAGCATTAATTAGCACGCTGTCCCCAGAGAGCCTTATCGTGGTGTTTCTACAGCCCGGAGAGTTTAGCAGGGTGATCTTCTCTAAGATGTAAAAACACAAGTTATCAAAGGAAGGAATGTTGAAGGTGCAACCCAAGGGTCATTGCAAACCAGCAGGAAGATTTGGCCCTTGAAATTCAGAACCGTCAGCCTCTGTTGGAGACAGTCTGTGTGTGCCCTTGGATCACGGCAGTAGGAAGCCGTCCTTGGCCTTCAAGCGTCTCCTGCAATTTGAATTATGGGAGGCCAAGGAGGGAGAAGCAACGTGAATATCAATGCGCTCTTGGGTTGGCAATAATTATTCTCAGCCTTCTCACAGTTCACAGAGCACGCGAGATACCTAATAAATATGTATCAGCTTAGAGCACACCAGGAACCTAGAAGCAAAAACGTAAGCCATAATTCCAAGGAATGAGTTGGAAAGACCAAACAGATAGAAGAGACCCAAGCCTGGATTGGGAAGAGATTAAAACAGGATGTGGAAGTCAAAAAGTAAATGGGTTGCTGTGGAAACAGAAGCTGGAAAGAAGTTGAGATGATGACTTCCCAATGTGTGGTGTCTAGACCAAAGGCTGCTACGGGGCTCCTTCTGGGGTCCCATGTTGAATGCTGAGGGTGCCATGTTGAATTCAGAGGGGACCATGTTGAATTCTGTGGATGCCATCTTGAATGCTGAGGGAGCCATCTTCAATTCTGAGGGAGCCATCTTGAATTCTCTGGATGTCATCTTGAATTCTCTGGATGCCATCTTGACTTCTGAGGGTGCGCTTAAATCCTTAGGGTGTCATACACAATGCTGAGGACATAAGTATCCCCATAAGAAGAGTCCCAGATTCCTGAATTCTAATGGTATCATCTTGAATACTGAGGGTGACATCTTGAATTCTCCGTGTGTCATACACAATGCTGAGGGCATAAATAAATCCTCATGAAGATTCCCAGATTTTTGAATTATGAGAATATCACCGTGAATCTTGAGGCTTCCCTCTTGAATTTTGAGGGTGCTCTCTTGAATTCTAAGGGTATCTTGAATGCTAAGAATGCCATCTTGAATTCCGAGGGTGCCATCTTGAAATTCTGAGGGCATCATACCCAAAGTGGGGGGGGGCATTTCCTCATCAATAATCTGATTCTTGAATTCTGAGGGCTCTATCTTGAATTCTGAGGGAGCCATCTTGAATTCTGAGAGGGCAACATCTTGAATTTTGAGGATGCAATCTTGAATTCTGAGAGGGCAACATGTTGAATTTGAGGATGCCATCTCGAATTCTGAGAATGTCATACACGATTCTGAGGATATAAATACTTCTCATGATCACTCCCAGATTAAATTCAGCAGGAGCCATCTTGAAATTTGTGGGTGCCAACTTGAATTCTGAAGGAGTGATCTTGAATTCTGAGGGTGTCATCTGAAACTGAGAAGGTGGCATCTTAAACTCTGACAGTGTTATACACAATTCTGAAGGCGTATGGATTCCCTCAAGAAGATTCCCTGATTCTTGAATTCTAAGGGTGCCATCTTGAATTCTGAGGGTAGCATGTCAAATTATGAGAATGTCATCTTTTATTCTGAAGGTGCCACCCAGAACATGAAGGGCATAAGGATTTCCACATAATTTTTACCAGCATTGTAAATTGTGTACAGGGCGTCCTGAATTCTGAGGACATAAAGATCCCCAGAATTAGGGTTGGGTAGTGGTGCACCTGCTAGAGTGTATGTTATAACATATAAGGACCCAGGTTCAAAACTCTAGTCCCCATTAGCATGTCCCAAAAACTTCTTTATCCAGTCAATCATCTATGATCACTAAGTCCACTTCTTGGCTATTGTGAACAGGGGTGCACGGATCCCTTAAAAGTAGTGACTGAGTGAGTGTCCATTGTCTCAATATTTGAGAGTAGAGTTGGAAGACCACAAGGTAATTCCATTTTTAATGGTTTGAGGACTCTCCACGTTCTCCATGGTGGTTACACCAGCTTGCTGTTCTCCGTGGTGCTGGTGTTAGTTGGCATTCCCACCAGCAATGTAAAATTGTTCTTTTATCTCCATTTTTATATCCCACATTTGTCTTCTCCATTTCCCTGGGTATATAGTAACATCTCGGCATCATTTTGGGAAATAAATCATCGCGGAAAACAACATTTCTTCAATAAAAAAAAATCATTTTGACAAGGAATGAAAAGAGAGAGCTCTGACACTTAAGCCAAGGGGGAGATCCAAGAAGGCCTCTTAATCCAATGATGGCTGTGTAGTCCTCCCTTGTCTGGGGAGAAAATAAAACAGAAATCAAAGAATGCTGGAGTTGTCACTATCTCCAAGCAAATGACAAACAGAAGGTTGGTTCTTTTGCTTCAGTGTGTAAAATACAGGCATTCCATGTTGAAACTCGCAGGAGGAAAAGAAGGAGGAGGAGGAGGAGGAGGAGGAGGAGGAGGAGAAGCCACTCACACTGTGTTTGTAAAATATCTCGTGATTCAGCAATACAAGGAAGTAAGAGGAGTTAATGATGGCAGAGGAAGAGGTGACACTGGAAGCACTTCAGTGCCCCAAAAGGAAACAGCATCTCAGGCTTCTTCAGGCAGTGCTTCTTCCTGATTGCATATGAGTCTCCATATTTGAAATCTGTTTTATTATTATTACTACTACTAATAATAATATTTACTGGTTGCATACAGACAGTGAGAAATCAAGAAAGAAGGGGGAAATACAGAAGGGGAAAGACAGAGAGACCCCTGCAATGCTGCTTCACCACTTGTAAATCTTTTCCCCTGCAGGTGGGTGGGCTACAATATAATTTTACTATTTTAAAAATATGTTTTATTTATTTATTGGATAAAGACAGAGAGAAATGGAGGGGAGGACACAGAGAGGTGGAGAGACAGACAACTGCAGCCTTGCTGCACCGCTTACAAAGCTTCTCCCTTGCAGGTGGCCTAGAATAGAATTCATTTTACAAATATTGATTGAGTGAGTGAGTGATTGATTGATTGATTGATTGGACGGAGAGAAATGGAGAAGAGAGGGAAATATAGAGAAACAGACAGACAGGCAGACAACTGCAACCATGCTTCCCTACTCTCAAAGCCAACACCTGCAGGTGGAGATGGGAGGCTCAAACTCACATCCCTACACATTTATCAGGTGTATGCTCAACCATCCAGCCCCAAATATGTCTTTACCGAAGAAACATCCATCAAGGTAATCAGAGGCAGGACAAAACACAGCATCACCGTGGCAAATATATTTTCAGGGGTCAAATTTGCAGGCTCTGAGCTTGACCAATGAGTGAGAGAATAAGACATAAAGGTCACAATTTCCAGTCACTGAATTCATCCTCTGTTCTGATTTTAGCTGACATGGTACTGGGTCCCCTCAGTGGGGAGAATTCAGAAATTACAGAGGCTGTTGGGTCTCTCAGGGAGATTTAATACCAGCTGTGCTCAAGCCAAGAGTCTTAATTACAATGATGGAGGCCACTGAATCAGCAGGATGAGGCTCCATTTAGGGCCAACCCATGAATTTCATAACAGAAGGAGGTGAAATCGAGATTGCCACCCAAAGGCCCAGGATTAAAATGGGGAGCCCACAGCAACACCCTAGATGAGTCGAGAGGCAAGAGAAACGCTGGCATAGCTGCATTCCTAGTGAAGGGCCTAGCTGAGACGTTGCCCAGTGTGTAGAACAAAAAACTTCAGATTCTGGGGGCTGGGTGGCTCACCTGCTTGAGCACACATGTCACAATGTACAAGGACCCAGATTCAAGAGCCAGGTCCTCACCTTCAGTGGTGAAGCAGAGCTGCAAGTGTCTGTCTCTCTCTCTCTCTCTCTTCCTTTTTATCTCCCTCTCCCCTCTCAATTTCTGACTGTCTCTATCCACTAAATAAATAAAGATAATGCAAATTCAATAAAAGGCAATTTCAGATTTATAGAATCCTGGGTTCAGTCCTTAGACGCACATGAATGTATCATGGACATGCCCAAGGCGGCAATAAGGAAAGTAGGACAGTGAATTATTCAACAACTTTGACTGATACAGGGAAGGTTTCACAACTGCGTTACATAGACGTAAAACCCTGGGTGAGACGCACAGGATTGAACATAATTAGCACCATCACACACGCATGAGTACATGGATGCAATTCTTGCTAAAACAAATTGCCATCAACAGAAAGCAATTCTCACTAAAGAAATGCAAATTAAAAGCCACAGGGACATGTCACCTAAAACCGGTGAGAATGGCCTCCATCAATGATCAGCAACTGACAGTGTTGGAGACATTTGAGGAAATAGGAGTGTACCCCACTGCTGGTGGGGAGACTGGTGTCACCACAACCATAGAGAACAGCAAGCTGGTGTCACCACCATGGAGAACAGCAAGCTGATGTCACCATCACCATGGAGAACAGCAACTGGTGTCACCACCATGGAGAACAGCAAGCTGGTGTCACCACCATGGAGAACAGCAAGCTGGTGTCACCACCACCATGGAGAACAGCAAGCTGGTGTCACCACCATGGAGAACAGCAAGCTGGTGTCACCATCACCATGGAGAACAGCAAGCTGGTGTCACCATCACCATGGAGAACAGCAACTGGTGTCACCATCACCATGGAGAACAGCAACTGGTGTCACCACCACCATGGAGAACAGCAACTGGTGTCACCACCATGGAGAACAGCAAGCTGGTGTCACCATCACCATGGAGAACAGCAACTGGTGTCACCATCACCATGGAGAACAGCAACTGGTGTCACCACCACCATGGAGAACAGCAAGCTGGTGTCACCAACACCTTGGAGAACAGCAACTGGTGTCACCACCATGGAGAACAGTAACTGGTGTCACCACCATGGAGAACAGTAACTGGTGTCACCACCACCATGAAGAACAACAAGCTGGTGTCACCACCATGGAGAACAGCAACTGGTGTCACCACCATGGAGAACAGCGACTGGTGTCACCACCATGGAGAACAGCAAGCTGGTGTCACCACCACCATGGAGAAGAGCAAGCTGGTGTCACCACCATGGAGAACAGCAAGCTGATGTCACCACCACCATGGAGAACAGCAAGCTGGTGTCACCACCATGGTGTCACCACCATGGAGAACAGCAACTGGTGTCACCACCACCATGGAGAACAGCAACCTGGTGTCACCACGGTGGAAAAGACTACTGAATGACCTCAGACAAATAAACACGGAAACACCTTATAATCAACCCCAATCCTGGGCATTTATCCAAAAAACATAAAAACACTAATTCGACATTGCTATGCACTTCTATTCACAAAAGCCAAGACATGGGGGAGTTGGGCAATAACACAGCGGGTTAAGTGCACATGGCACAAAACACAAGGAACCACGTAAGGATCCCGGTTCGAGCCCCGGCTCCCCATCTGCAGGGGAGTCCCTTCACAGGCGGTGAAGCAGGTCTGCAGGTGTCTGTCTTTCTCTCCCCATCTCTGTCTTCCCCTCCTCTCTCCATTTCTCTCTGTCCTATCCAACAATGTTGAAAATAATAATAACTACAACAATAAAACAACAAGGGCAACAAAAGGGAATGAATAAATAAATATATAAATAATTTTTTTTAAAAAGCCAAGACATGGAATCAATTCTATTGCCCATCAGCCAATATTTGGATACAGTTACAGTCCACTCATGAAAAGGATGGCATTAAATCTCTCAGGACAAAAAAGCTGGAGGTAAGAGAAGTAAGTCAAGAAGTTAGAGAAACTTCCCAAACTTTTTCATCCCTATATAAAATGCCACTCCCTAAAACAAACATGAAAATAGAATGATAGTTACCCAAGTTGATTTTAGTTGTGCTAAAATGTATGTTAGCCTATAACCCTGCAATTCGTCTCCTGGGGTTATATCCTGAGGAACCAAACACACCCATCCAAAAAGATCTGTGTACACCTGTTCTCTTAGCAGCACAATTTGTAATAGACAAAACCTGGAAGCAAGCCAGGTGTCCAACAACAGATGAGTGGCTGAGAAAGTTGTGCTTTAGATACACAATGGAATACTACTCAGTTATGAAGAAGGATGAATTCACCTTTTCAACTCCTCTGGGATGGAACTTGAAGGAATCCTGTGAAGTGTGATCAGCCAGAAAGAGAAGGATGAAGATGAGCTGATCTCACTCGTGGACAGAAGTGAAGAAATTAGAACAGAAGGGGAGACAGAAAGCAGAATGTGGATGGGGTTTGGTGTATTACACCAAAGCAAAGGACTCTGGGGTGGGGAGGAAGCTTTCAGGTCTTGTTGCCTGATGGTGGAGGGGGGGATCTAGGCTGAGGGAAGAGTGTTTTGCAGAAACTTGAGACATTTTACACAAAAATCAACTACTATCTTGATTTTTTTTTTTTTACTACAAACCATTAATCCCAATAAAAATGAAAAATGAAAACCAGGTATGGTGGTTATCAGAGTGAACAGGGACAGGAAAAGGGATAAGAACATTTGGTTATATCTATGTAACTGTGCCCCATAGAATTTATAATATGCAGGCATATGTGATGTCCATGGAAAATGATTTATTAAAAAAAAAAAAGAAACTGAAGGAGAGATATAGCACGAAGGTAGAGAATTGATCTTCCAGACCTAAGGCCCGGGTTTGATCTTCATAACCACCTGTGTTAGAGGTGATCAGTGTTCTCATTTGTTTCTCTATTTGTCCTATCATCTATCTATCTATCATCTATCCATCTGTCTATCATCTATCTAGTCTATGTCCATGTATAATATCTATCATCTATCTGTCTGTCTATCATCTATCTAGTCTATGTCCATGTATAATATCTATCATCTGTCTATCATCTATCATCTATCTAGTCTATGTCCATGTCTAATATCTATCATCTGTCTATCATCTGTCTAATATCTATCATCTATCTAGTCTATGTCCATGTCTAATATCTATCATCTGTCTATCATCTGTCTAATATCTATCATCTATCTAATCTATGTCCATGTCTAATATCTATCATCTATCATCTATCTAGTCTATGTCCATGTCTAGTATCTGTCTATCATCTGTCTAATATCTATCATCTATCTACTCTATGTCCATGTCTAATATCTATCATCTATCTATCATCTATCATCTATCTAGTCTATGTCCATGTCTAATATCTATCATCTGTCTATCATCTGTCTAATATCTATCATCTATCTAGTCTATGTCCATGTCTAATATCTATCATCTGTCTATCATCTATCATCTATCTAGTCTATGTCCATGTCTAATATCTATCATCTGTCTATCATCTATCTAGTCTATGCCCATGTCTAATATCTATCATCTATCTATCATCTGTCTAATATCTATCATCTATCTAGTCTATGTCCATGTCTAATATCTATCATCTGTCTATCATCTATCATCTATCTAGTCTATGTCCATGTCTAATATCTATCATCTGTCTATCATCTGTCTAATATCTATCATCTATCTAGTCTATGTCCATGTCTAATATCTATCATCTGTCTATCATCTATCATGTCTATGTCCATGTCTAATATCTATCATCAGTCTATCATCTATCTAGTCTATGTCCATGTCTAATATCTATCATCTATCTATCATCTATCATCTATCATCTATCTAGTCTATGTCCATGTCTAATATCTATCATCTGTCTATCATCTATCTAGTCTATGTCCATGTCTAATATCTATCATCTGTCTATCATCTGTCTATCATCTATCATCTATCTAGTCTATGTCCATGTCTAATATCTATCATCTATCTATCTGTCTATCATCTATCATCTATCTAGTCTATGTCCATGTCTAATATCATCTGTCTATCATCTGTCTATCATCTGTCTATCATCTATCATCTATCTAGTCTATGTCCATGTCTAATATCTATCATCTGTCTATCATCTATCTAGTCTATGTCCATGTCTAATATCTATCATCTGTCTATCATCTATCTAGTCTATGTCCATGTCTAATATCTATCATCTGTCTATCATCTGTCTAATATCTATCATCTATCTAGTCTATGTCCATGTCTAATATCTATCATCTATCTATCTGTCTATCATCTATCATCTATCTAGTCTATGTCCATGTCTAATATCTATCATCTGTCTATCATCTATCTAGTCTATGTCCATGTCTAATATCTATCATCTGTCTATCATCTGTCTAATATCTATCATCTATCTAGTCTATGTCCATGTCTAATATCTATCATCTGTCTATCATCTATCATGTCTATGTCCATGTCTAATATCTATCATCTGTCTATCATCTATCTAGTCTATGTCCATGTCTAATATCTATCATCTGTCTATCATCTATCATCTATCTAGTCTATGTCCATGTCTAATATCTATCATCTATCTGTCTATCATCTATCATCTATCTAGTCTATGTCCATGTCTAATATCATCTGTCTATCATCTGTCTATCATCTGTCTATCATCTATCATCTATCTAGTCTATGTCCATGTCTAATATCTATCATCTGTCTATCATCTATCATCTATCTACTCTATGTCCATGTCTAATATCTATCATCTATCTATCATCTATCATCTATCTAGTCTATGTCCATGTCTAATATCTATCATCTGTCTATCATCTATCATGTCTATGTCCATGTCTAATATCTATCATCTGTCTATCATCTATCTAGTCTATGTCCATGTCTAATATCTATCATCTATCTATCTGTCTATCATCTACCATCTATCTAGTCTATGTCCATGTCTAATATCTATCATCTGTCTATCATCTATCTAGTCTATGTCCATGTCTAATATCTATCATCTGTCTATCATCTGTCTAATATCTATCATCTATCTAGTCTATGTCCATGTCTAATATCTATCATCTGTCTATCATCTATCTAGTCTATGTCCATGTCTAATATCTATCATCTATCATCTATCATCTATCTAGTCTATGTCCATGTCTAATATCTATCATCTGTCTATCATCTGTCTAATATCTATCATCTATCTAGTCTATGTCCATGTCTAATATCTATCATCTGTCTATCATCTGTCTAATATCTATCATCTATCTAGTCTATGTCCATGTCTAATATCTATCATCTATCTATCTGTCTATCTATCATCTATCTAGTCTATGTCCATGTCTAATATCTATCATCTATCTATCTATCATCTATCTAGTCTATGTCCATGTCTAATATCTATCATCTATCTGTCTATCTATCATCTATCTAGTCTATGTCCATGTCTAATATCTATCATCTATCTATCTGTCTATCATCTATCTATTCTATGGCCATGTCTAATATCTATCATCTATCTATTACCTATCATTCATCTACTATCTGTATATTATCTATCATCTATCTGCTATGTCTATATAGTCATCATTTCATATCATCTGCCAAGCATGTGTTGTCTATATATTATGGATTAATCTATGTCTATCTATCTGATGTACTTATCTATCCATGATCTATCTTTCTATCATCTATCAATTATCTATAATCTAGCTGTCTATATTTTATGCAGATATCATGTATCTACCTACATATTTATCTATATATCTATCATCTACCTATCGTCTATCTATCTAATGTATCTATCTACCTATCCATCTATCGTCTGTCTGTCTATCATCTGCCTCCTGTCTATCATCTTTCTGTCCATCTGAAGATCTGAGGTCCCAGATTCAATCCCAAGCATTACCATCAGCCAAAACTGAGCAGTGCTTCTCTCTCTCCTTTCCTTTCTCTATTGATCTACCTATCTCATTAGGTAAACTAAAAAAAAAAATTTTTTTTTTAAAAGGAGTCTCCTTCCTGAGGCTCTGAGGTCCCAGGTTCCATCTTTATCACCAACATCAGCATCAGCCAGAGTTCAGCAGGGCTCTAGTCTCTGTCTCTCTTTCTCTCTGTGTCTCTCTCATTAAAATAAAATATATTTTTGAAGTGAATACATTTTTTAAAATCAAGAATTGCTGCAAAAAGAATGGGGGGGGAAACTCCCACAGATGCTTTGAATATGAGGAAACAGTTGGGAGAAATCAGAGGAGCGTGGAGGTTAGGGACAAGGGAAGCCAGTTGGAGAAAGAGGGGAAGAAACGGGGGAAGGAAGGAGAAAAAAAAGAAGGGAAAAAGGATGGAAGGAAAGAAAGTAGGTCATGGCTCAGCAGGGATCTGGGTCTCTCTGCATTTTTATCTCTGTGTCTCTTCCATTAAGATAAAAGAAATAAAATAGGGAGTCGGGCGGTAGCACAGCAGGTTAAGTGCACATAGCTCAAAGCACAGGGACCAGCGTAAGGACCCGGGTTCGAGCCCCCGGCTCCCCACCTGCAGGGGAGTCGCTTCCCAGGCGGTGAAGCAGGTCTGCAGGTGTCTGTCTTTCTCTCCCCCTCTCTGTCTTCCCCTCCTCTCTCCATTTCTCTCTGTCCTGTCCCACAACGACGATGACATCAACAACAATAAAAAAAAAAAAAGGCCAACAAAAAGGAAATAAACCAGTATTTTAATAATAAAGATTTTAAAAAAGCCCACATGGCAAGAAAAAGATGATTCAAAAATAAATTACACTGGAGACACAGAGAATTGAGTCCAGGGTTTTCCCAAGTTCTAAATTCTCTTTACTCGTTTCTATGACATCCTATTAGTAACTATTTTCCTGTATGTATTTATTCATTTATTGGATAGAAACAAAATGACAGAGGGAAGGGGAGATAAAATGAAAGAAAGAGAGAGAGAGAGAGAGAGAGAAAGAGAGTGTGCTCAACCAGGTGTGCCAGCAAACAGCTTCCCTCTCTCTCCCTCATTAATAAATAAATCTGCTTTTAAAGGGATGTAGATGGAAAGATCTTAATCTATAATTCAGAGAGATACAACTTCTCAAAGATGAAATAATAGTGACAGAGGGCTCATTCACTCGGATGCAAGGAGACGCCAACAATAATGGTTATATTATCACGACAGAAATCCATCCACGTACGTAAAGGAACAGATAAAATATTGGCATCTGTTGGACATGAAATATTGTCGTCTTAAAATATTATCCACATGGAATATTCCCACACGCTGACACGAGACATCCAATACATTTCTCTTGTTGGAAATCAAGAAGTTACGCCCATGGTTTGGGGGGTTAACCACTGCATTGCAGAATGAGTAGGGTTTCTTCCTCCTGCAAAATTTGGCTTTTTTGTTTTTTTGTATTTTTATTCGGCCAGATTTCATGTAATCAGCTTGCTTTCCGGTGCACATGGGGGATGGGGGAAAGCTTCCTGGAAAAAAAAAAAGAAGAAGAAAAAGAAATGGATCCGGTGGGGTTGAGAGCACGGAGTCATCACAATACGGAGACCAGAGTGTGATCTGAAGACATGACCTCCCTGACTCCCATCCGCCTGGCGATGAATTTTTTAAACCCAAATGCGCATTAAGAGGGTGAGGGCTGCCTTGTGAAATATTGATCACCGGGACAGCCATTACACACAAAAAAATAAATAATAACGAAGAACCTAGACTTGTGCAGGGAGAACAAACGTTATCAAAAATGTTCTTTCCTCATTCTATTGACTTGCCCAAAACTGGGCACGCAATTAGCCAAAGGCAGAAATGGTGGCGTCAAAGTGAAGGAGACGGCACAGCGGTTCTGCACACAGACTCTCCTGCCTGAGGCTCTGAGGCCCCAGGTTCCATCCCCAGCACCACCAGCAGCCAGGGCTCAGCAGGGCTCTGGGAAATAATAATAATAATGATAATAATAATAATAATAATAATAATGGTTCTGCACACAGACTCTCCTGCCTGAGGCTCTGAGGCCCCAGGTTCCATCCCTAGCACCACCAGCAGCCAGAGCTCAGCAGGGCTCTGGGGAAATAATAAAAGTAATAATAATGACAATTAATATTATTATTAGAGGCTAAGAAGACAGACCCTCTAATTTCATCTGCTCTGTTCCTACCTTTGGGTTCCTGGTTATTAAACCCTTGGTCCTGCTTTACATCTTGATGCTTTTCAGACACCAAGTTGCAGATGCTGCCATGACGCCAACCTGACCTCCCTGGGCAGACGCCCTCACCCGTGTGTCCTGGAGCCTCCCCTCCCCAGAGCCCTGTCCCACTAGGGACAGACAGACACATGCTGGGGGTGTGGGTCCACCTGCCAACACCCATGTCAGGCGGAGAAGCAATGACAGAAGCCACAACTCCCACCTGCTGCTCCCCAGAAAGAATTTGGGTCCAGGCTCCCAGAGGGATAAAGAACAGGGAAGCTTCCAATGGAGGGGCTGGGACAGGGAACTCTGTTACTTTTTTAAAAAAAAAAATTATTGATTTATCATCTTATAGAGACTGAGAGGAAGGGGGACACAGAGACCCCTGCAGCCCTGCTTCACCACTCGTGAAGCTTCCCTCCTGCCGGTGGTGACCAGGGGCTTGAACCCGGGTCCTTTCACACTGTAATGTGCCACTTCCTGACCCCAAACGCTATAATCTTCTAATACATAAACAAACAAAGGGATCAAATCTATTTGTTGCCGTGATGGAAGACACAGCGAAATTAAGACACGGCCCAGAAAAGACAAAACTGGCCCCAGAGAAGAAAATCAATAAGCCAGTGGCCATGACACAAAGCTAAGAACGAAACATCTGGCAGGTTCTACAGAACAGGGCGCTTCTCTCCAAACAGAACGGTGGCCGGGTAACGGGCCGCGTGGAGGAACGCAGGCAGGCCGTCCCCTGCAAACCCAAGGCTGTGCGTGAAAACTAACGACCCCGGCAGCCGTGAAAGATGACATTCCCCAGGACAGAAGATTGTGGCCCGCGAGACACTGACCAAGTGCCAAGGTTTGACATCCTGTCCGTGAGACAAGGCAGCCCCATGAGAGAAAGCACGACCCGTGAGAGAGGACACCGTGCGTGAAAGGAATTCCTTGTCTGTGAAATAGGACACTGGCCATAAAACAAGAATTGCCTCTTGAAAATAGGGAAGTGAGCGTGAAGTACAGCACACCACCCCTGAATCAAGGCCCTGATCATTAGTGGCTGGCCCAAAAAATAGGCACCAAGTTGCAGATGCTGCCGTGACACCATCATGACCTCCCTGGGCAGACGCCCTCACCCGTGTGTCCTGGAGCCTCCCCTCCCCAGAGCCCTGCCCCACTAGGGACAGACAGACACAGGCTGGGGGTGTGGGTCCACCTGCCAACACCCATGTCCAGCGGAGAAGCAATGACAGAAGCCACAACTCCCACCTTCTGCTCCCCAGAAAGAATTTGGTTCCGGGCTCCCAGAAGAGGAATAAAGAACAGGGAAGCTTCCAATGGAGGGGCTGGGACAGGGGACTCTGGGGGTGGGAACTAGGTGGGATTGTCCCTTGTGATCTTATAATCCTGTTCATCATCATTATGAGATCAATACATCAATGACCTCCCAGAAACTTCTTCAAGGAAGTTCATCTACGCCGATGACATCTGCTGTGCAACCCAGGCATCCAAGTTCGACATCCTCGAGGAAACACTCACGAAAGACATGTCTCTGATATCTGACGACTGTAAAAAATGGCGACTAATCCCCAGCACTGCAGAAACGGTATCATCTGTTTTCCATCTACACCATGCCTCGGCCTCGCGTGAGCTTAATGTGCAGCTTGACGATACGAGAATCCGGCATGAAGCCCAGCCAGTCTATCTTGGTGTTAATCTCGATCGCATTCTGTCATTTCATGACATCTCATAAAAACTGCAGCAAAGGTGGGCGCGAGGAATCACATCATCGCAAGACTGGCCAGCTCCTCATGGGGCGCGAGGGCTTCCACACTACGATCATCATCTCTGGCATTATGCTATTCCACTGCAGAATACTGTGCCCCAGGATGGTTCCGTAGCCCCCATGTCCACTTGGTCGATTCCAAATTATATTCCTCCATGAGGATCATTTCTGGAACCATCCGTTCCACCCCGGTTCCATGGCTGCCAGTTCTCAGCAACATCGCCCCGCCAGATATTCGTCGGGATGCGGCATCATCTAAGTTCATTTCCCACGTCTACGCTCGACCGGATCTGCCAATATACGCGGATATCTTCGCCCACCCTGTCCAACGCTTGACGTCTCGTCACCCAATCTGGTCCCCTACGCCTACACTGAACTTCTCTGTTCCAGTCTCTTGGAAACAGAGCTGGCAGTCAGCCGAGGTCAAGAACAAACACCTCATCACAGACCCCTGCGAGCGTCCACCCGGCTTTGACCTAGCACGTTATGATCGGGCCCTCCTCCATCGCTATCGAACAGGCCATGGCCGGTGCGCCGCTATGTTCCATCGCTGGGGAGCCAGAGACGACCCGAACTGCCCCTGCGGCTCCAGACAGACTATGACCCACACAGTCAACGACTGCCACCTCTCCAGATTCAAAGGAGGTCTCGAGGCTTTGCATCAGGCTCAACCTGACGCTGTTGACTGGCTACGGAAGAAGGGCAAACGCTAGAAGAAGAAGAATTAGATCACTAAAAAAAAAACAGATACAAGGGTGTGGAAAAACTATTTCATGCTTATGAAGGGCAAGAATGAAATTCATTGAGAAAACCATCTTCCCTAGACCAACACAGAAGTCCAATGCAACTCTATTCCAATCAGCTTCTTTTTTAAAAAAAGAAATTGTATTTATTTATGATTGGTTATACAGACAGAAAGTGAGAAGAGGATAGATACAGAGGGAGACAGAGACGTCTGCAGCCCTGCTTCTCCATTCATGAAGCTTCCCCCCCAACCCCAAAGATGGGGTCCAGGGGCTTGAACCCAGGTCCTTGTGCGCTGTAATGTGTGCGCTTAACCAGGTACGCCACCACCTGGCCCCCAATACGCTTCTTTAAGGAAATAAAAGATGTGTAACCAAACTGTCTAAGGACCTAGAAAAAAAAAAAGGTTTTAAATAAAATAAAAATGTAACAAGCAACAGTCATCCAACGGGTGAATATCCCATGTTTCCCTGTACGGAACCACGTTGCACAAGGAATAAATAAAATATACAATCTATACAATAAAATAGACAATGCATAAAACGATACAGTACCACAGCAGATAACAGATGCAAACATCCATGAAGGGGGCCTGGAGTTGGTGTAGCTGGTTGAACGCACCTGTTCCCAACACAAGGACTCAGGTTCAAGTCCCCGCCATTCCCCCCATCTGCGGGGGGTAGGAAGCTTTCTCTCTGTCTCTCTCCCTCTCTATTTCCCCCTCGCTTCTCAATTTCTCTGTTTCTATATAATAATAAACAAATTTAACACACACACACACACACGAAAGAGAGAAACAGCTCAGAAATAAGGAATATAGAGTCAATGTCACAATCGCCGTGTGTAAGGCTTCTCCCTTCCCTCTTAGATGAAGAACAAGACACGCTAGGATTTTAGCAAGGGGAAGCTGACGTTCCACTGATTTTTTTTTATCTAGATATTAATGTAGGATTGGATATAGATACGGAGAGAAGCTACTCTTCCCAATGAACAAATTTTAAATGCTATAGGTAGACAGTCCACCATTCAAGTTTTCCACTCAAAAGATTCCATCCTTCAAAACACCCTGGCCGCGATGACACCCCATTATCCAATCCGTCAGGACACACACACACAAAAACAAGCAAACAAACAAACAAACACGCCAATATAGTCCACAATTACAGACATTACACCATCTACAAAACATCTTTCTACGGAAGGTAATCCAGCATCTAAGATATGCCACCATATAAGATCTTCTAGCATCCAACATAAATATAAATAAATGGATAGATGCATATATCTTTTTATCCCTCTAAGAATAAGGACCCAAATTCTTTCTGAGGTGCAGAAGGTGGGAGTCTTGGCCCTGTAATTCCTTCCCTGCTGGACATGAACACTGACAGGTTCAAGGACAGAAGCAATGACAGAAGCAATGACAGAAGCCACAACTCCCACCTTCTGCTCCCCAGAAAGAATTTGGGTCCAGGCTCCCAGAGGGGGAGACATGTCAGGGGAAGATGCCCAGAGGGTCTGTGAACTCCAACTCCATCAGGACCCGGAGAGAGAGAAGAGGGAAAAAGGAAGGAGACTCAGAAGGAGTCACAGGTGGAGGTGTGACTTAGGAAGAGAAGGCAGGGCCTGGGCAGTAACACACAGGGCTAAGCGCACATGGTTTGAAGTGCAAGGCCTGCATAAGGATCCTGGCTCGAGCCCCCGGCTCCCCACCTGCAGGGGGATGGCTTCCCAGGCGGTGAAGCAGGTCTGCAGATGTCTGTCTTTCTCTCCCCCTCTCCGTCTTCCCCTCCTCTCTCCATGTCTCTCTGTCCTATCCAACAACAACGACAGCATCAATAACAACAACAATAATAACTACAACAATTAAACAAGGGCAACAAAAGGGAATAAATAAATATATATTAAAAAAAAAGAAAAAAGCAAATGTATACAAATAGAGACAGATAGTTGTAGAAATAATAGTTGTCCTTGGGGATGCAGAACTCTGGTGGTGGGAAGGGTGTGGAGTTGTAGGCCTGTTATGTTGTAATTCTGTAAATCAATATTAAATCACTAATTTGAAAAAGAGAGAAAGAACAGATTAAGAAAGGATATTCTCGCTTCCAACATATTTCTCCATCCAGGACTCTTCACCAATAAGATATTCCAACACCTTCTCAGATATACCAACACCAGTAAAATATTATTATTGTTGTTGTTGTTGTTGTTATTATGAACTAAGCCTAAACTGAAAATAAACTAAGCCTAAAATAACTGAAAATAAACTAAGCCTAAACTGAAAACTATATTAAGTCCAAGTGTTGTCAGCATCTTTTTATTTTATTTTATTTTATTTTACTTTATGTTTTTGCTTGTATTTGTGCCTAGGAACTACCTATTAAATCTTCTATATGGGTCTCTAAGAATAATTTATAAACAAAATAAAAACTATTTTGAGAGAACCAGTAGTCAGCTCAAGTGTAATGTCTTAAATTCAAGCCTTCGCAGCTTATAAATAAGTAAATCTTTCAAAATGGTCTTAAAGTTAAGGGCACGGCGGTGGTGCAGTTGGCTGAAAAAACACGTTACAATGCGTAAGGAAGGACCGGGGTTCGAGCCCCCTCGTCCCCACCTGCAGGAACAAAGCTTTGAAGATGGTAGATGAGAGTTACAGGGGTCTCTGTCTCTCTTTCTCTGCCTTTCTCTCCTTTCTCTCTGGATTCCTGGCCATCTCTCGGCAATCAATAAATTAAAAAAAAAAAAAAAGTACCCAGAAATAAAAAAATAAATTATCTCCAAAAGTGAAAACGCTTCACTTTGCCAAAATGTTTAGATTCACACGCTGGCGTGTTTATGACCTTTGCAAAAATAAACATATATATTTATAGTTCTTGCAAGAAATCTTTTTTTTTTTTTTTGCCATCTTGCAAAAAGCTCTCCTGCAAACATGTCTTCCAGAAGAAAATAAATCAAAAGCAAAAAGAAAAAAAAAAAAACTAGACTCCCAATGGCATTTTCTGTCTGTTAAGTGGGAAACACTTTTTTAAATGAGCATTATTTATGCAGCCAATTAAGTGGTCCAGCTGGCTTCTCTTCCGGAAAGCTTGTCCTGCAAATTCAAAGCCCCAGCTAGAGAAAGGGGAAAAAAAACCACTTTTTTTTTTTCCCCTTTCTCTAGCTGGGGCTTTGAATTTTTTAAGTGCTTCTACAGGAAAGAACACCTAGGAGGCATTTTTACATAAAAGTAGCCTGGGGCAGTGGTTAAAAACAAAAACAATGAGAAAGAAAAAAGACAAGACATCCACCCTAGGGCCCAGGGCTTTTAAGATTCTCCGTAAAGAAGAAAAAGCTATCTTTCATTCTTGCGGTAACAGGAGGGGGGAGGAAATAAACATCTCAAAGAAATGAATAAAGAATTGAATAAAGAAAGAAATGAATAGATAATCCCTGGTAAAAAAAAAATAGTCAGGATTTTAGTGCAACTAGCCAGAATGTAGGGGAAAAAAATAATAATAATAATCCCAAGGAATTCAGGGACCTGGGAAAATCGTCTTTAAAACTCTAGCTAAAGAAGCAAAAAAAAAAAAAAAAAAAAAACCAAAAACTACTTTTTCCACTTGGGAAGTGGTGATGGTAGAAAAAGAACAAAAAAAGACTAATAATATCTCTCTCCTCTTGATTTCTCTCCGTCTCTGTCCAGCGTTAAATCAATCAAAAGCTTAAAAATAAAATAGCCTTTAAAAGAATTTTGAAAAAAAATCTAACAAGGGAGGGTTAGACAGATGGATAGAAATGCAACATTCCACTCAGACAGGCAGACAGACAGACAGAGAAACCAACTTCATGGAGAAATAAAACTCTGGAGAGATCTCAGAAAGGAAGCCAGATAGATGGGTTTGACCACAGGCACTTCAAAATTTGCAGATAATGACAATGATAATAAATTTAAAAAATTGCAAAGGTCTGAATTCAAACCGTTGCACATCTTTTTCTTTTCTTTTAAGTTATTTTATATATTTTATTTTTGAGAGAAAAACAGAAACACCAGCTCTCTCTCTGCACAGCTCTGGAGGGAATTGAACCTGGGACTTCAGAGCCTCGGGCATGAGAGTCTCTTTGTATAGAACTATTATGCTGTCTCCCCCCGGCCTGTTTTTCTTTGTTTGTTTGTTTGTTTGTTTGTTTCCTTTTTTTCCCTCAACTCCCTGTCTCCTATTCTTCATTCTAAGCAAAAGAATTCATCTCTTTATCTCTCTCTCTCTCTCTTCACTTCTTTTGTTTCTCTCTGTTTTCCAAGTATCAAAGAAGGAGGAGGAGGAGGAGGAAAAAGAGGAGGAGGAGGAGAAGGAGAAGAAGAAAGAAGGAGAAGGAGGAGGAGAAGGAGAAGGAGAAGGAGAAGGAGAAGGAGAAGGAGAAGGAGAAGGAGAAGGAGAAGGTGAAGGAGAAGGAGAAGGAGAAGGAGAAGGAGAAGGTGAAGGAGAAGGAGAAGGAGAAGGAGAAGGAGAAGGAGAAGGAGAAGGAGAAGGAGAAGGAGAAGGTGAAGGAGAAGGAGAAGGTGAAGGAGGAGGAGGAGAAGGTGAAGGAGAAGGAGAAGGAGGAGGAGAAGGAGAAGGAGAAGGAGAAGGTGAAGGTGAAGGAGAAGGAGAAGGTGAAGGAGGAGAAGGAGAAGGAGAAGGAGAAGGAGAAGGAGAAGGAGAAGGTGAAGGAGAAGGAGAAGGAGAAGGAGAAGGTGAAGGAGAAGGAGAAGGAGAAGGTGAAGGAGGAGGAGGAGAAGGTGAAGGAGAAGGAGAAGGAGGAGGAGAAGGAGAAGGAGAAGGAGAAGGAGAAGGTGAAGGAGAAGGAGAAGGAGAAGGTGAAGGAGGAGGAGGAGGAGGAGGAGGAGGAGGAGGAGGAGGAGGAGAAGGTGAAGGAGAAGGAGAAGGTGAAGGAGGAGAAGGAGAAGGTGAAGGAGGAGAAGGAGAAGGAGAAGGTGAAGGAGAAGGAGAAGGTGGAGGAGGAGGAGGAGGAGAAGGTGAAGGAGGAGAAGGAGAAGGTGAAGGAGGAGGAGGAGAAGGTGAAGGAGAAGGAGGAGGAGAAGAAGAAGGAGAAGGAGAAGGAGAAGGTGAAGGTGAAGGAGAAGGAGAAGGAGGAGAAGGAGAAGGAGAAGGAGAAGGTGAAGGAGAAGGAGAAGGAGAAGGAGAAGGAGAAGGTGAAGGAGAAGGAGAAGGAGAAGGAGAAGGAGAAGGAGAAGGAGAAGGAGAAGGAGAAGGTGAAGGAGAAGGAGAAGGAGAAGGTGAAGGAGGAGGAGGAGAAGGTGAAGGAGAAGGAGAAGGAGGAGGAGAAGGAGAAGGAGAAGGAGAAGGTGAAGGTGAAGGAGAAGGAGAAGGTGAAGGAGGAGAAGGAGAAGGAGAAGGAGAAGGAGAAGGAGAAGGAGAAGGAGAAGGAGAAGGAGAAGGTGAAGGAGAAGGAGGAGAAGGTGAAGGAGAAGGAGGAGGAGAAGAAGAAGGAGAAGGAGAAGGAGAAGGTGAAGGTGAAGGAGAAGGAGAAGGAGAAGGAGGAGAAGGAGAAGGAGAAGGAGAAGGAGGAGAAGGAGAAGGTGAAGGAGAAGGAGAAGGAGAAGGTGAAGGAGAAGGAGAAGGTGGAGGAGGAGGAGGAGGAGAAGGTGAAGGAGGAGAAGGAGAAGGTGAAGGAGGAGGAGGAGAAGGTGAAGGAGAAGGAGGAGGAGAAGAAGAAGGAGAAGGAGAAGGAGAAGGTGAAGGTGAAGGAGAAGGAGAAGGAGGAGAAGGAGAAGGAGAAGGAGAAGGTGAAGGAGAAGGAGAAGGAGAAGGAGAAGGAGAAGGTGAAGGAGAAGGAGAAGGAGAAGGAGAAGGAGAAGGAGAAGGAGAAGGAGAAGGAGAAGGTGAAGGAGAAGGAGAAGGAGAAGGTGAAGGAGGAGGAGGAGAAGGTGAAGGAGAAGGAGAAGGAGGAGGAGAAGGAGAAGGAGAAGGAGAAGGTGAAGGTGAAGGAGAAGGAGAAGGTGAAGGAGGAGAAGGAGAAGGAGAAGGAGAAGGAGAAGGAGAAGGAGAAGGAGAAGGAGAAGGAGAAGGAGAAGGTGAAGGAGAAGGAGGAGAAGGTGAAGGAGAAGGAGGAGGAGAAGAAGAAGGAGAAGGAGAAGGAGAAGGTGAAGGTGAAGGAGAAGGAGAAGGAGAAGGAGGAGAAGGAGAAGGAGAAGGAGAAGGAGGAGAAGGAGAAGGTGAAGGAGAAGGAGAAGGAGAAGGTGAAGGAGAAGGAGAAGGTGGAGGAGGAGGAGGAGGAGAAGGTGAAGGAGGAGGAGGAGAAGGAGAAGGTGAAGGAGAAGGAGAAGGAGGAGGAGAAGGAGAAGGAGAAGGAGAAGGAGAAGGAGAAGGAGAAGGAGAAGGAGAAGGAGAAGGTGAAGGTGAAGGAGAAGGAGAAGGAGAAGGAGAAGGAGAAGGAGAAGGAGAAGGAGAAGGAGAAGGAGAAGGAGAAGGAGAAAAAACAGGACAGACAGTTCCATCTCAAGGATTCTAGAATGTAATATGCCTTGAAGATTTCTTTCTTTCTTTTTTTTCATAAAGATTTTATTTATGAGAAAAACAAGGGGGAGAGAGAGAGAGAGAGAGAACACCAGACATCACTCTGGTCCATGTCCTGCCCGGCACTGATGCTTCAGGAATTGCTCTGAAACTGTTGGCCTATCATAAATGGACACCACATTCATTCATTCATTCATTCATTCATTCATTCATTCATTCATCTCTTTCCCCATTTCGGATAGGCCAGCGATTCATTACTCAATTCATTCAATCAATTCATTAGGCTGAGAAAGAAAAGGCCAACATTTCAATTCCGTTTCAGATCCGTCTGAGACCCAGTTTGCCCACTGATAATAATAACCCCGTGGGGTGGAAATGAAAATCCTTAAGAATCTTGCAAATCATTTTCGAAAGATCTCAAAGAGACCTCCACCCAAGTGCACTTTTTTAGGGGAAATTGAATCATTCGAAGGTACATGTAATATATAAATATATTCTAAATAATATATATATAATATAAATTCTAATATATAAATATATTCTAAATAATATATAATATAAATTCTAATATATTCTAAATAATATATAATATAAATTCTAATATATAAATATATTCTAAATAATATAATATAAATTCTAATATATAAATATATTCTAAATAATATATATAATATAAATTCTAATATATAGATATATTCTAAATAATATATAATATAAATTCTAATATATAGATATATTCTAAATAATATATAATATAAATTCTAATATATTCTAAATAATATATAATATAAATTCTAATATATAAATATATTCTAAATAATATATATAATATAAATTCTAATATATAAATATATTCCAAATAATATATAATATAAATATATTCCAAATAATATATATAATATAAATTCTAATATATAAATATATTCTAAATAATATATAATAAAAATTCTAATATATAAATATATTCTAAATAATATATATAATATAAATTCTAATATATAAATATATTCTAAATATATAAATTCTAATATATATATTCTAAATAATATATATAATATGAATTCTAATATATATATTCTAAATAATATATATAATATAAATTCTAATATATAAATATATTCTCAGGTACATGTAAAAATATAAATATATATTCCCGGAATTGCTTTTGACTTGGATTCAGTGCACTGCTCTAATTGTTTTGTATTCTTTTTTTTGCAATGTTCTTTTTTGTAGATTTAAAAAAAAAATTGCTGGACTGGGAAGATAACATGCTGTTTCTGCAAAAAGATCTTCCTGCCTGGGGCTCTGAGGTCGCAGGTTCAAAGCCCAGCACCAGCCTCAGCCAGAGCTGAGCGAAATAGTAACAGTAATAATGGATTTATTATAATAATAATAATAACTTCCCAGTCTGAGCCTCTGAGGCCCCAGGTTCCATCCCCAGCACCACCAGCAGCCAGGGCTCAGCAGGGCTCTGGGAAATAATAATAATGATAATGATAATAATAATAATGGTTCTGCACACAGACTCTCCTGCCTGAGGCTCTAGGTTCCGTCCCCAGCACCACCAGCAGCCAGAGCTCAGCAGGGCTCTGGGAAATAATAATAATAATAGTAATAATAATAATAATAATAATAATGGTTCTGCACACAGACGCTCCTGCCTGAGGTTCTGAGGACGCAGGTTCCATCCCCAGCACCACCAGCAGCCAGGGCTCAGCAGGGCTCTGGGAAATAATAATAATAATAATAATAATAATAATAATAATAATGGTTCTGCACACAGACTCTCCTGCCTGAGGCTCTAGGTTCCATCCCCAGCACCACCAGCAGCCAGAGCTCAGCAGGGCTCTGGGAAATAATAATAATAATAATAATAATAATAATAATAATAATAATAATAATAATAATGGTTCTGCACAAGACTCTCCTGCCTGAGCCTCTGAGGCCCCAGGTTCCATCCCCAGCACCACCAGCAGCCAGGGCTCTGGGAAATAATAATAATAATAATAATAATAATAATAATAATAATAATAATAATGGTTCTGCACACAGACTCTCCTGCCTGAGGCTCTGAGGCCCCAGGTTCCATCCCCAGCACCACCAGCAGCCAGGGCTCTGGGAAATAATAATAATAATAATAATAATAATAATAATAATAATTCTGCGCACAGACGCTCCTGCCTGAGGCTCTGAGGCCCCAGGTTCCATCCCCAGCACCACCAGCAGCCAGGGCTCAGCAGGGCTCTAGGTAATAATAATAATAAATAATAATAATAATGGTTCTGCACACAGACTCTCCTGCCTGAGGCTCTGAGGCCCCAGGTTCCATCCCCAGCACCACCAGCAGCCAGAGCTCAGCAGGGCTCTGGGAAATAATAATAATAATAATAATAATAATAATAATAATAATAATAATAATAATAATGGTTCTGCACACAGACTCTCCTGCCTGAGACTCTGAGGCCCCAGGTTCCATCCCCAGCACCACCAGCAGCCAGGGCTCAGCAGTCAGGGCTCTGGGAAATAATAATAATAATAATAATAATAATAATAATAACAATAATAATAATAATAGCTCCAGGACACCAAGGAGCTCGCAGCCCACAAACAACAGCTCAGAAACCCCGGATGCGGCTCCCTGGGGTCACCGGCCACTGCTGCACGTTGGGGAAGCCGGGGCCTCACCTGGTCGCGGGTCGGGGGTCACCTGGCCGGGCCGCAGACGCGGAGCAGGGCCGGGCACAGCGGCTGGGGCGGCGGAGCTGTAGGGCGGCGCTTTGCAACCCGCCAGGGCAGCTCAGCTCCACACGGCATGCATGCACCTGCACGCACCTGTGCGCTGCGAAACGCACCTGCGCGCAGATAAATACACCTGAACTCACCTGCACGCACCTGAACACACCTGGGTGCGCCTGCATGCAACTGAACGGACCTGCACGGAGCTGCATGCACCCGCACGCACCTGAACACACCTGAGCGCAGCTACACACACCTGAACGCACCTGCACACACCTGAACACACCTGCACTCACCTGAACACATCTGAACACACCTGCACCAACCTGAACACACCTGCACACACTGGCACGCACCTGAACACACCTGCACACACCTAAACACACCTGCACCCACCTGAACACACCTGCACACAACTGCATGCACCTGAACACATCTGAACATACCTGCACCAACCTGAACACACCTGCACACACTGGCACACACCTGCACACACCTGAACACATCTGAACATACCTGCACCAACCTGAACACACCTGCACACACTGGCACATACCTGAACACATCTGAACACACCTGCACCAACCTGAACACACCTGCACACACTGGCACGCACCTGAACACACCTGTACCCACTTGAACATACCTGCACACACCTGAACACACCTGCATCCACCTACACACACCTGAACTCACCTGCATGCACCTGAACACAGCTGCACACACCTACATATACCTGAGGAAAACTTCCCAGACCTAAACATTAAGATTCAAGAGGCCCAGAGAGTCCCAACCAGAGTCAACCCAGACCTGAAGATACCAACACACATCATAATTACAATGAAAAGAAGCAAGGATAGGGGAGTCGGGCGGTAGCGCAGCGGGTTAAGCGCACGTGGCACAAAGCACAAGGACCGGCATAAAGATCCTGGTTCAAGCCCCCAGCTCCCCACCTGCAGGGGAGTCGCTTCACAGGCGGTGATGCAGGTCTGCAGGTGTCTGTCTTTCTCTCCCCCTCTCTGTCTTCCCCTCCTCTCTCCATTTCTCTCTGTCCTATCCAACAACGACAACAACAATAATAACTACAACAATAAAACAAGGGTAGCAAAAGGAAATAAATATTTTTATTTAAAAATAAAGCCAGGATAAAGAAAGGATCCTCAAGGCTGCAAGAGAAAAAACAAAAAGTCACATATAAGGGAAAACCCGTAAGATTATCAGCAGACTGATCCACTCAAAACTCTAAAAGCCAGAAGAGAATGGCAAGATATCTATGGAGCCCTGAATGAAAAAGGGTTTCAACCCAGGATAATATATCCTGCTAGACTTTCATTCAAACTAGATGGAGGGATCAAAACCTTCTCAGACAGGCAACAGTTCAAGGAGGCAACCATCACCAAGCCTGCCCTGAAATAAGTTCTAAAAGACCTCTTATAAACAAGAACATCACCATAATATTTGCCATATATCAGAGCAAATTAAAAAAATGGTTGAATAATGGCACTACCGTACATTAAATCCATAATATCAATAAATGTCAGTGACTTAAACTCACCCATTAAAAGGCAGAGAGTGGGAGGATGGATCAGAAAACAGAACCCAACCATACGTTGCTTGCAAGAATCCCATCTGACCCAACAAGACAAACACAGATTAAAGTGAGAGGATGGAAAACTATCCTACAGGCTAATGGACCACAAAAAAAAGGGCAGGGACAGCCATTCTCATCTCTGACACCATAGAGTTTAAATTAAATAAAGTAATAACAGATAGGCAAGGCCAGTACATAATGATTAGAGGATCAATCAACCAAGAAGATTTAACAATTATTAACATCTATGCAGCCAATGAGGGACCATCTAAACACATCCAACGCCTACTGAAAGAGCTACAAAAATACATCAATATTAATACAATAATAGTGTGAGACTTTAACACCCCACTCTCACACTTAGACAGGTCAACTAAGCAGAGAATCAATAAAGATACAAGAGAATTAAATGAAGAGATGGACAGACTAGACCTCCTGGACATTTTCAGAGTTCTTCACCCCCAAAAACTCAAATACACATTCTTTTCAAATCCACACAACATATATTTAAGGGTAGACCACATCTTAGGCCACAAAGACAGTATCCACAAATTCAAGAGCACTGAAATCATCCCAATTATCTTCTCAGACCACAGTGGAGTAAAGCTAACATTTAACAACAAACAGAAAATTACTCAAAGACACAGAATTTGGAAACTCAACAACATACTGCTAAAGAACCACTGGGTCAGAGAAACACTCAAGCAAGAAATTCAAATGTTCCTAGCAACAAATGAAAATGAAGACACGAGTTATCAAAATATTTGGGACACAGCTAAAGCAGTACTGAGAGGGAAACTTCATAGCCATACAACCGCATATTAAAGAGAAAGAAAAAGCTCAAATAAACGACCTTACTGCACACCTTACAGAGTTAGAGGAAGAGGAACAAAGGAACCAGCAACCAGAGGGATGGAAATCACTAAAATTAGAGCAGAAATAAACAACATCAAAAATAAAAGAATCATACAAGAGCTCAATGAAGCCAAATGTTGATCTTTGAAAAATTAAACAAGATTGACAAACACTTAGACTCACTAGAAAAAAAAAAAAGGGAGAAGACTCATATAAATAAAATTGTAAATGATAAGAGGAGATATCACAACTGACACCACAGAAAAATCATGGAGACTTTTATGAAGAACTATATGCCGCCAAGCTAGAGAATCTGGAAGAAATGGAAGAATTCTTAGAAACGTATTTCCTTCTAAAACTGAACCAAGAAGAAATACAAATCTAAACGCACCAATCACAGACAAAGAAATCGAAACAGTTATTAAGAATCTTCCCAGGAGTCGGGCCATAGCACTGTGGGTTAAGCACACGTGGTGCAAAGCGTAAGGACCGGCCTAAGGATCCCAGTTCAAGCCCCCGGCACCCCACCTGCAGGGGAGTCACTTCACAGGTGGTGAAGCAGGTCTGCAGGTGTCTGTCTTTCTCTCCCCCTCTCTGCCTTCCCCTCCTGTCTCCATTTCCCTCTGTCCTATCCAACAACAACGACAACAACAATGATAATTACAACAATAAAACAATAAGGGCAACAAAAGGGAATAAATACATAAATACTAAAAAAAAAAATCTTCCTAAAAACAAAAGTCCTGGACCAGATGGCTTCACAAACGAATTCTACAAAACCTTCAGGAAACAGTCAATACCTACACTTCTAAAGGTTTTTCCACAAGATCGAAGAAACAGGAATACTCCCTTCCACCTTTTATGAAGCCAACATTACCCTGATACCAAAAGCAGATAGGGACACAAGAAAAAAAGAAAACTACAGACCAATATCTCTGATGAACATAGATGCCAAAATATTAAACAACATTCTAGCCAACCGGATACAGCAGCATATCAAAAAGATTGTTCATCACGACCAAGTGAGATTTATCCCAGGAATGCAAGGCTGGTTCAACATGCGTAAGTCAATCAATGTCATTCACCACATCAATAAAAGGAAAACCCAAAACCGCATGATTATCTCCATAGATGCAGAGAAAGCCTTTGACAAAATCCAACACCCATTCATGCACAAAACTCTACAAAAAATGGGAATAGATGGGAAATTCCTCAAGATAGTGGAGTCTATATATAGCAAACCTACAGCCAACATCATACTCAATGGACAGAAGCTGAAAGCATTGCCCCTCAGATCAGGGACTAGACAGGGCTGTCACTATTACTCTTCAACATAGTATTGGAAGTTCTTGCCATAGCAATCGGGCAAGAGAAAGAAATCAAAGGAATACAGACTGGAAGGGAAGAAGTCAAGCTCTCACTATTTGCAGATGATATGATAGTATACATAGAAAAATCTAAATAATCCAGCAGAAAACTACTGGAAGTTATTAGGCAATATAGCAAGGTGTCAGGCTACAAAATCAATGTACAAAAATCAGTGGCATTTCTTTATGCAAACACTAAATCTGAAGAAGAAGACATCCAGAAATCACTCTCATTCACTGTTTCAGCAAAATCAATAAAATATCTAGGAGTAAATCTGACCAAAGAAGTGAAAGATTTGTATACTGAAAACTATGAGTCACTCTTCAAGGAAATAGAAAATGATACCTAGAAATGGAAAGACATCCCATGCTCATGGATCAGAAGAATAAATATCATCAAAATGAATATTCTCCCCAGAGCCATATACAAATTTAGTGGGATACCCATCAACGTTCCACCAAGCTTGTTTAAGAGAATAGAACAAAAACAACATTTATCGGGAACCAGAAAACATCTAGAATTGCCAAAACCATCTTGAGGAAAAGAAACAGAAATGGAGGCATCACACTCTCAGATCTCAAACTATATTATAAAGCCATCGTCATCAAAACAGCCTGGTACTGGAACAAAAATAGGCACACAGAGCAGTGGAACAGAATTGAAAGCCCAGAACTAAACCCCCACACCTATGGGCATCTAATCTTTGATAAGGCGGCCCAAAATATTAAATGGAGGAAGAAGGCTCTCTTCAATAAATGGTGCTGGGAAAACTGGGTTGAAACATGCAGAAGAATGAAACTGAATCACCTTATCTCACCAGAAACAAAAATCAACTCCATATGGATCAAGGACCTGGATGTTAGACCAGAAACTATCAAATACTTAGAGGAAAACATTGGTGAAACACTTTCCCACCTAAACCGCAAGGACATCTTTGATGAAACAAACCCAATTGCAAGGAAGACTAAAGCAGAAACAAACCAATGGGACTACATCAAATTGAAAAGCTTCTGCACATCCAAAGAAACTATTAAACAAACAGAGAGACCCCTCACAGAATGGGAGAAGATCTTCACATGCCAGACATCAGACAAGAAACTAATCACCAAAATATATAAAGAGCTCAGCAAACTTAGCACCAAAAAAGCAAATGACCCCATCCAAAAATGGGCAGAGCCACTATTCAGCGTGTATTTCCCCCAGTCCTGGAACCTCTGGGGTGGGGCTCACTTTCCTGGATGCTTCTCTTAGTTCACACCAAATGATATTGCATCCGCGGATCTCAACCTAATCAATGCAATGGATACCACCCCAGCATGCTTCACTTCAGACCGTGTCCAGAGACGTCAGGCATGGAATGTCAACCCTTCAGCCTCATTACTCGGGTGAGACCTTTCCTTTCATAGTATCCTCTAATGCCATTTCAGGTGGTTCACTTCCTAACAAAGTCCCCAAACCTAGATATAGACCAGTTCCCGTAAGATAGAGAATATGTTCACATATATCCGTAAATTAAGGCAAAATATATACCTGAAAGCAAAAATACACAATAGTCTGCAGTGAGTCAGTATCAAGTTCATAATGAAATAGTGTCTACTTAGACTTAGAGACCCTCCTCACCTACTTCCTATTACAGTTCTCTCACTCACTCCAAAGCTAACCTTAGCAAAGCAAGGACTGCAAAAGCTGAATAAGGGCAAGAGACCGGCATACTTTAATGATGACTCTTTAGTCACTATCAGGCCACCCCATCAGCTGGGGCCCTATTCAGGGAGTCCTGAGATTCCCAAACAGACACGATGGGGCTAGACCTCAAATAAATCCCTCTCTCCATTGTCACCGGTCATTTCTATCAGGAACAACAAAATAGACCCCTTTGTGGGCCCCCATTGCCCTCAACTTGGATCAACAATGGTAGAGAATGTTCCATCCTCTGAATGGAGGCTGAACAACAGACTCTGTGCTACACCTGAGGAAGATGGGTCCTGATATTGGGGCAGCTTGGAACATTCCTCCTCATGACCACAGAACGTGAGCTCAGATCTACAGGGATGCAGAGGTCACATAGGCCCCTAAGCTGAATATGGGCCCCAGATCACATCAAATCGATGGGGTTTACAATCAACAATATTGTACCCCTTTCCCATATTAGGGAGCTACTCTCTTCCCTGATCCAGCTTCCTGGTCCTTTTTCCAGCCATGATATCATCTCCCCAGATAATAACTTGGATCCACCTGCATATCAGATTTCAGGCTCAGGGGAAAAAAGAAAAAGAAAAAAAAAAAACTAGTATAGCCACAGGCCCTTCAGAATAGAACTAAAATATGCCTACTAGCTATCTACAGAATGGAGGACCCCCCCTCTCCAACTCTTCATCTGCACTATTCCAGCCTTTAGGTCCATGATTGGTCAACAATGTGTTTGGCTTTGTATGTTAACTCTCTTTTCAGCCGCCAGGTTCCAGATGCCAGCATGATGCCCACCAGACTTCCCTGGACAGACGACCCCACCAATATGTCCTGGAGCTCTGCTTCCCCAGAGCCCTGCCCCACTAGGGAAAGAGAGAGGCAGGCTGGGAGTGTGGATCCACCTGTCAACGCCCATGTTCAGCGGGGAAGCAATGACAGAAGCCAGACCTTCCACCTTCTGCATCCCACAATGACCCTGGGTCCATGCTCCCAGAGGGATAAAGAATAGGGAAGCTGTCAGGGGAGGGGATGAGATACGGAAATATGGTGGTGGGAATTGTGTGGAGTTGTACCCCTCTTATCCTATGGTTTAGTCAATGTTTCCTTTTTATAAATAAAAAAATTTTTAAAAAGATATAAATGATAGATGATTGATTAATGGATAGATGATGGTGGTGGATGATAGACAGATAGATAGATAGATAGATAGATAGATAGATAGATAGATAGATAGATAGATAGATATAGATAGATTAAACAGATGGTAGAGAGATCTTAGAGAGAGAGTGGTCCAGGAGGTGGAGCAGTGGCTAAAGCATTGGGGTCTCAAGCATGAGGTCCTGAGTTCAATCCCCAGCAGAGACATGGACCAGAGTGATGTCTGGTTCTTTCTCTTTCCCCTTCCATCTTTCTCATTAATAATTTTTTTTTTTAAAAAAAGATACATTTTAGGGAAGTCGGGCTGTAGCGCAGCGGGTTAAGCGCAGGTGGCGCAAAGCACAAGGACCGGCATAAGGATCCCGGTTTGAACCCCGGCTCCCCACCTGCAGGGGAGTCGCTTCACAGGCGGTGAAGCAGGTCTGCAGGTGTCTGTCTTTCTCTCCCTCTCTCTGTCTTCCCCTCCTCTCTCCATTTCTCTCTGTCCTATCTAACAATGACAACAACAATAATAACTACAACAATAAAATAACAAGGGCAACAAAAGGGAATAAATAAATAAAATAAAATAAGAAAAAAATATTTAAAAAGATACATTTTAAATCATATGAAAGCATGTACAAAAATACATTTAAAACACTGGCTCTTTTAAATAAATATATATATGAAATATTAAATCTATAAA
Source organism: Erinaceus europaeus (assembly GCF_950295315.1). NCBI lineage: Eukaryota > Metazoa > Chordata > Mammalia > Eulipotyphla > Erinaceidae > Erinaceus > Erinaceus europaeus. The sequence continues at coordinate 127,698,371 of NC_080185.1, forward strand.
TATAAAATAATCAATATAGGTCTACAATCTTAAAAGTTATCAAGATTTCAAATATTATCTGGAATGTTCAGCTTACAATCGTATTTTTTCCAAATCTATAAATGCCGGATCTCATAGATACATGTATAAAATCATCTATAAAAACCTATAAATAAGTGTGTGAGTTCATAAATAGAGCTGTAAGTCAACCAGTAAAGAATGACTCATTATTTATAAGAGTTGGCTTTATTTCTAACTCAACGTGTCTGTTTTCTCTTACTCTGCTCTTTTATTTTTTTTCCCCTCCCTGTTTTTAAAGACTCAGCAGTTAAAAAAAAAAAAAAAAGTACAATCTGAATGGAATCACTTCAGATTGGAGGCTAATTTGTGTCTTTCTTTTCTATCAATTTTTTATTGGATAAAAGATTTACTTATTCACTTCTTTACCTTTTTTTATCTTTATTAATTGGCTAGAGAGAGCCAGAAATCAAGAGAGTTAGAGAGGGAGAGAGAATCAAGGGGTTAGAGAGGGAGAGAGAACAGATGCCTGGAGCCCTGCTTCACCACTCGTAAAGCTTGTCCCCCCTTGCAGGTAGGATCTACGGACTCGAACCCGGGTCCTTGAGCACTGAAACGTCTGTCTTTCTCTCTCCCCCCTTCCCTCCCAATTTCTTTCTGTCTCTACCCAATAATAAATAGATATTTAAAAAAAAAAACATTTTTGTCTCACTGACCTCTGTCCATCTCAGTTGATCCCATACACAGAGGAAAGTTAAAATAATAAAATCATAATAATAAAGACTGAGGAAGGAAGATAAATTCTGTAAAACTAAAAGTGACTTGACAACATTTATTCTTTGGGAATCCTTCCAACAACCATCATCAGGCTGTTTGTTCAAAGATTCTTTTTTTATTTTTATTTTTTTTTAAATCGTTTTCACTAGCGATTGAATAGTGATTTCCAAGATTCTAAGGTTCTAGGGGTAGAATTCCATGTCACAAACACCACCAAAGGTGTTTTGTTTTTGTTTTTTAATGTTTACAATTATTAACCTGTGTTGGATAGAGATGGAGAAATTGAAGGAGAAAGGAGGAAAGAGACCCCTGCAGCCCTGCTCCACCGCTCGTGAAGCTTCCCCCCTGCAGGTGGGGACCAGGGGCTCGAACCCGGGTCCTTGTGCCTGGGAACAGGTGCCCTCAGCCAGGTGAGCCCCCATCCTTATGATTAAAAAAATAATAAATAAAGCCACCATCCCAGTTTTTCTATCACATTCTATTCTGTTCTACTTTATTCTATTCCATTCTAGCATATTCTAGATGACTCTTTTTTTTTACTTTTTTCTATTCAATTCTATTCTATTCTAGAATATTCTAGACCATTCTAATTTTTTTTTACTTTATTCTATCCTATTCCATTCTAGCATATTCTAGACTATTCTATTTTTTCCTAATTCTATTCAGTTCTATTCTTCTAGCATATTCTAGAACACTCTATTTTTTTTTTGCTTTATTCTATTCAATTCTAGCATATTCTAGACCATTCTGCTTTTTAATTTTTTCAATTCTATTCCATTCTAGCATATTATAGATCATTCTATATTTTTACTTTATTCTATTCAATTCTATTGCATTCTAGCATATTCTAGAAATTCTGTTTTTTACTCTATTCTATTCAATTCTATTCCGTTCTAGCATATTCTAGAAATTCTATTTTTTACTCTATTCTATTCAATTCCATTCTAGCATATTCTAAACCATTCTATTTTTTCTCCTTAATTCTATTAAATTCTATTTCATTCTAACATATTCTAGACCATTCTATTTTTTCCCTTAATTCTATTCAATTCCATTCTAGCATATTCTAAACCATTCTATTTTTTTCTCCTTAATTCTATTCAATTCTATTTCATTCTAACATATTCTAGACCATTCTATTTTTTCCCTTAATTCTATTCAATTCCATTCTAGCATATTCTAAACCATTCTATTTTTTTCCTTAATTCTATTCAATTCCATTCTAGCATACTCTAGACCATTCAATTTTTTTCCTTAATTCTATTCAACTCTATTCCATTCTAGCATATTCTATTCTATCTTATCCTATCTTATTCTTCTATCTTATGTTATTAAAATCTGTCCTACCATATTCGACTGTAGTCTACGATACTGTCTTCCATTCTACCATACCATACACCAATTTCATGTATCCTAACCATTCTTTATTTTTTCTTTTATTTACAATAGCTTTTGCTTTTATTGATTTTTTTTTCCCCTGTATTTGCTGGAACAGAGAGCAACTGAAAGAGGAAAGGGCAGACAGACAGACACCTGCAGCCCAGCTTCACCCCTTGTGAAGTTTCCTCTCCTTGCAGGTGGGGACGGGGGAGCTTGAACCCGCATTCTTGTGACTGGAAACAGGTGTATTCAGCCAGCCCCAGTTTTTGTTTTGTTTTTTTTTTCAAGAGAATTTCCTTATGAAACAGTGCAATCTCTATTTCATTCACTCTCGCTCAGGACTTTGACTGATGGCATTAAGTCTCGACCATTATCTTCGGGAAAGCCAAAAGACCTTGAAAGTCTTTGAAAAACAGATGAGACAAGAGGCCACAGCCTTTGCAGGCAATTATCTGTGGCTTTGTCCTCTCGAGGTGCAAATGTATTCAAAGGGAGGGAATCCTTCATGCTTCCTGGGTTCCGGGATTTCTCACGGTGAAGGTGCATTTATAACAGGCCACAGAAAACATATAATCATTCATCAAACCGGTTCCAAAGATGTCTCTTCATAAGTATAGAAGCCGGGTGGGAAGTCAGTATTTAGAAGCTTATTTAACCGTTCGTGTCTGTAGGAATATAGGTTATAGAGGCCAGGTGAGGGCTCACCTGGCGGAAGTGCACCTGTTCCCAGGTGCGCCGCTATGTTCCATCACTGGGGAGCCAGAGACGACCCGAACTGCCCCTGCGGCTCCAGACAGACTATGACCCACATAGTCAACGACTGCCACCTCTCCAGATTCAAAGGAGGTCTCGAAACTTGACATCAGGCTCAACCTGACGCTGTTGACTGGCTACGGAAGAAGGGCAAACGCTAGAAGAAGAAGAAGGACCCAGGTTCAAGCCCCCTGATTCCCACCTGCAGGGCTGCAGGGGTCTCTCTGTCTCTCTCCCTTCCTCCCAATTTCTGACTCCCTCTATCCAACATATTAGTAAAGGGAATACGAATTTGTTAACGTATCTTATGCATTTCTCATCTTTTGATCCATCCATGTATTAATAATAGCTAACAACCTCTCATCTACCAAGCTAAGTATGATTCTATGAATGTATTAAATTAGATATTTCTGTCTGTAAGTCCCATCAGTCCATCTTTTGATAGCTACCTATCAATTACCAACCTCTGTATAAAAATATGCATCTGGGAGTGGGGTGGTAGCTCAGCGGGTTAAGCACAGGTGGCGCAAAGCACCAAGGACCGGCGTAAGGATCCCGGTTCGAGCCCCCAGCTCCCCACCTGCAGGGGAGTCGCTTCCCAGGCGCTGAAGCAGGTCTGCAGGTGTCTGTCTTTCTCTCCTCCTCTCTGTCTTCCCCTCCTCTCTCCATTTCTCTCTGTCCTATCCAACGACGACGACAGCAATAACAACAATAATAACGACAATAACGATAAAAAAAAAAGACAACAAGGACAACGAAGAGTAACAAAAGGGAAAATAAATAAATGAAAAAAAAAATGTTTAAAGAAGTCTTTTCTCTGAAATCCAGTTAGTTCAGGAGAGGAAGGCTTCCTCCGTCAGTCCTGCCAATCGTACATGAACACGATCAGATGAAGACTCATAGCTGTGAACTTACAGGCAGCTCCATTTCTCAATATTGATCCAGTTACTGAGTTTGACAGAGACACAAGTGGAGAGGGAAGGGGGAGACAGAGAAAGAAAGAGACAGAGAGACATCTGCAGCCCCACTCCACGACCAGCAAAGCTTCCCCCTGCAGGTAGGGCATCGGGGTGCTGGAACCCGGGTCCTGGCTCATTGTTAGGTGCGGGTTCAACCAGGTGTAACATGTGAGCTTAGCCAAGCAAATAAAGATACAGCGATATAAAAACACATACATAAATATCTACAGCAAGTCTATAGCCGGTAAGACAGAATTAAGGGTCAAAGATTGCTGCCACAATGTGTCATAACCAAAACCTGGAAGCAACCCAGGTGTCCAACAACACATGAGTGGCTGAGCAAGTTGTGGTCTAGATACACAATGGAATACTACTCAGCTAGGAAAAAGGGTGACCTCACCGTTTTCAGCCCATCTTGGATGGACCTTGAAAAATTCATGTTGAGTGAAATAAGTCAGAAACAGAAGGATGAATATGGGATGATCTCACTCTCAGGCAGAAGTTGAAAAATAAGATCAGAAGAGAAAACACAAGTAGAACCTGAACTGGAATGGGCGTATTGCACCAAAGTTAAAGACTCTGGGGTGGGTGGGTGGGGAGAATACAGATCCAAGAAGGATGACAGAGGGCCTAGTGGGAATTGCATTGTTATATGGAAAACTGGGGCATGTTATGCATGTGCAAACTATTGTATTTACTGTCAAATGCAAAACATTAATTCCCCAATAAAGAAATTTTTCTTTAAAATGTTGCGGCTGTGAACAAAGATGGTTCTTCAGCACATAAATTATATTGAAAGACAACTACGTTCCCATAGGCATAGAATGAAAGTATGTCAAGTGAAATTTCAAATATATATATAAAATATATTCCATATATATATATTCTATATATATGACATATATTACGTATACATATATATTCTCTGTTATATATACATATATAACATTTATTCATATATACATATATAACATATATTCCATATAAATATTATATATAACATATATATCTATATATAATAACATATATCACATATACATATATATATTCTCTATATATATTATATATACATATAAAAATACATAACATACATTCCATACATATTATATAACATATATATTCTATATATAATAACATATATTCCATATATATTTATATATATATGTTATATATACATATATATCTATAACATATTCCATATATATTCTATACATAACATATATATATTCTCTATGTATTTTTCTCTCTATAGTCACACACACATATATGTGGATTTTAGCTTGTTCAAGTGAAGACTTCCTTCACTGTTTCTGTAAACAGCATATGTCAACAACTGTGTAAACTGAATAAATGAGACAGCCACGTACAACCGGAGGACACCCACGAAACAGAGAAAATTTGGGTTTCAGTAAGGACGTTCTTGCGCAAACCACACTTTAGAATGAACACAGTAACAGGCGGTGGGGACCCTATGTGCAATGAGGGATGAAATTCTCAATATCAAAGAGGAAAAGTCGAACGTGATATCATAATAATTCTGCACACAGACGCTCCTGCCTGAGGCTCTGAGGCCCCAGGTTCCATCCCCAGCACCACCAGCAGTCAGGGCTCAGCAGAGTTCTGGGAAATAATAATAATAATAATAATAATTCTGCACACAGACTCTCCTGCCTGAGGCTCTGAGGCCCCAGGTTCCATCCCCAGCACCACCAGCAGCCAGGGCTCAGCAGGGCTCTGGGAAATAATAATAATAATAATAATAATAATGGTTCTGCACACAGACACTCCTGCCTGAGGCTCTGAGCTCCAGGTTCCATCCCCAGCACCACCAGCAGCCAGGGCTCAGCAGAGTTCTGGGAAATAATAATAATAATAATAATAATAATAATAATAATAATAATAATAATAATGGTTCTGCACACAGACTCTCCTGCCTGAGGCTCTGAGGCCCCAGGTTCCATCCCCAGCACCACCAGTAGTCAGGGCTCAGCTGGGCTCTGGGAAATAATAATAATAATGATAATAATAATAATAATAATGGTTCTGCACACAGACGCTCCTGCCTGAGGCTCTGAGGCCCCAGGTTCTATCCCCAGCACCAAAACAAACCACAATTCACTAGGCCCTGCTAAATCAAATACATAAATATATATGTGTATGTACACTGCAAATTCAAAGTGTATAGAAGACACAAAATAAGAATAAAAACACTCCTTCAACTCCGACACCATCTCCCCAGACAAGACTTGCAGCCCACCTGCAGGTTACCTGTCGGGCTCAGGTGACAACGACTAAAGTCATGGGCCCCTTGGAATAGACCTAAAATAGACGTCCTGGCTTCTTCCCACAGGAAGACCCCGACTTCCATCTGCTCTGTTCCTACCTTTGGGTTCCTGGTTATTAAACACTTTGTCTTGCTTTATATCTTAATGCTTCTCAGACACCAAGTCGCAGATGCTGCCGTGACGCCAACCTGACCTCCCTGGACTCAGGTGACAATGACTAATGACCAGAGCCAGCCTGGGCTGCTACTCTCTCAGCGACGTGAGGGAGATGACTCAGGAACCAAACACGTGGTGAGGCAATGCAATGTCTTCATTGATCAGAGAGAGAGTCACGGCTTTTAAAGGGCAGACCAGGAAGTGGCAAGTCGGAAAAAGAAATGGCTAAGAAAGGGGTGGAGACTGGGAAGGTAGGAACTTCCTTAGCAACTGTTGCGAGGGTTTTAACTGGTGGGATTAATAATACCCTGCCGGCAGGGAGGGTCTCGAGGGTAGAAAGAAGATAGATTGGGAGTCAGGGGGTAGCGCAGCGGGTTAAGCGCACGAGGCACAAAGCATAAGGATCCTGGTTCGAGCCCCCGGCTCCCCACCTGCAGGGGAGTCGCTTCACAGGCGGTGAAGCAGGTCTGCAGGTGTCTGTCTTTCTCTCCCCCTCTCTGTCTTCCCCTCCTCTCTCCATTTCTCTCTGTCCTATCCAACAACGACAACATGAATAACAATAGCAATAGCTACAACAATAAAACAACAAGGGCAACAAAAGGGAATAAATAAATATAAAAAGAAAGAAAGAAAGAAAGAAAGAAAGAAAGAAAGAAAGAAAGAAAGAAAGATCAAAGGAATGGAATGGGTGGGAATCTTTCAGGCAAAACAATGATTATTTAGATAGGCCATAGGATCAGGAATGCAGGGTGCTTTGTGAGGCTCCTCACTAGGATCAGGAATGCAGGCTGCTTTGTGAGCCCTGCCGAGCTCAACCACATCCGCACAATTTCCCGACATCTCCCCCTTTCTTTCTTTTTTTAAATGTATTTATTTAATCCCTTTTGTTGCCCTTGTTGTTTTGTTGTAGTTGTTGTTGTTATTGCTGTCATTGTTGTTGGATAGGACAGAGAGAAGTGGAGAGAGGAGGGGAAGACAGAGACGGGGAGAGAAAGACAGACACCTGCAGACCTGCTTCACCGCCTGGGAAGCAACTCCCCTGCAGGTGGGGAGCCGGGGGCTCGAACCGGGATCCTTAGGCCGGTCCTTGTGCTTTGTGCCACGTGCTAAGGCTTAACCCGCTATGCTAACGCTCGACTCCCACTCCCCCTTTCTTTTTATCTAATGGCCATAGAATCAGGAATGCGGGCGCTTTGTGAGGCAGGGAGTCTGATAAGACGGGGCAAACCTTTGGGGTTACTCCGGTCCCTCCTGGCTCAACCTCTCGGTAGAGAGAGAGAGAGACTGACAGGATAGATGCACCCCTCAGGTCAAGCCCTGCCACGCTCAACCACATCCTCACAATTTCCCGACAAATATCGACAGATAGTTGTAGAAATAATAGTTGAACCATCTCTGCAGCCTTGGGAGAACTGTCGGAGGGCCCAGTGGAGGGGACGGGGACAAGGAACTCTGGGGGTGGGAATGGGGTAGAATTGTTGCCATGTCATATTGTAATTCTGTGAATTGATATGAAATCACTAAGAAAAGAAAAGATGTGGGAGTCGGGCGGTGGCGCAGCGGGTTAAGTGCACGTGGCACAAAGCGCACAGACCCGCGTAAGGATCCTGGTTCGAGCCCCCGGCTCCCCACCTGCAGGGGAGTCGCTTCCCAGGCGGTGAAGCAGGTCTGCAGGTGTCTGTCTTTCTCTCCCCCCTCTGTCTTCCCCTCTCTCTCCATGTCTCTCTGTCCTATCCAACAACAAAGACATCAATAACAACAACAGTAATCATTACAATAAAAAGGGCAACAAAAATGGAAAATGAATAAATAAATATTTTAAAAATCAGAGGTAAGTAGAAGAAAGAAATATAGAAAAAGACAGGAAGAGAAAGAACAGAATAACGGAAAAGGTTTGCAAGCTTTGCTTCTGTTTGGTTTCACCGCCAAAGCAAGGGGGTTGGCACTTTGTCAGAGGGAGAATCGTAGCTGGGAATCAGCTCCAGAGCCTCTGGGGTGCTCCAGGTAACTTTATCTGAGTCTCTCCCAGAACCGGGCTGGATGTTGTACTAATAGGAATATGGAAACTGATCCTGGAACAAAGCTCTCCTGAGCCCCAGAGAGGAAACGGAGAAGCCTTGCTTGGGGTCTCGGGCTCTGAAGTCAAGCAAAAAATATATATATATCTCTTTTTTTCTCACCAGGAAAAAAAACATTTTTTTTTAAATTTTCTTCATGTATTTATTGGACAGAGATAGCCAGAAATTGAGAGGGAAATGGGGAGATAGAAATGGAGAGAGACCCCTGCAGCCCTGCTCCACCATTCGTGACGATTCCCCCCTGCAGGCGGGGACTGGGGGCTTGAACCCGGGTGCTTGTGTCTGGGAACAGGTGCCCTCAGCCAGGTGAGCCCCCACCTGGCCCCTTCCCATATATTTAATTCTGCAAAAGTATGCAGACTGGCAGACACAGAGACATCTTCCTCTTCCCCGTGACCTCCAAGAAGAATAAGAGTTTGTCACGTGTCTCGAGAGAGAGGGGGGGTGGGCATCTGGAGTCAGATAACAAAGACGGGAGATAATTCATGGACTGAATGGGCAGGGAGGGGTCCTGGGGTGCAGCACAGGATATGTGGGGTAACCCAGTTTCTCTGCCCTCTTAGGCAAGAGCCCCCAATCGGATTCAAAGGACTAAGCTCAAGAATGAATTGGTTACCTCTGCCTGGGAGACGCAGAATTTGCTTAGCCTCATTCAGTCAAAGATGATGTGACTGTCACATCAGTTAAATATATGTACATAACCGTATTGAAATATATATAGCTATAAATGTGTAATTATATAAGTATATCGCTATAATGAAATCTGTATAATTAATATGATATGCAGGCATATACCTATATTGAAATATATATAATGAATATTATATACAGGCATATAGCTATATTGAAATATATATAACTAATATTATACACAGGCATATAGCTATATTGAAATATATATAACTAATATTATACACAGGCATATGTCTATATTGAAATATATATATAACTAATATTATACACAGTCATATATCTATATTGAAATATATATAACTAATATTATACACAGGCATATACCTATATTGAAATATATATAACCAATATACACAGACATATAGCTATATTGAAATATATAATGAATATTATATATAGGCATGTAGCTATATTGAAATATATATAACAAATATTATACACAGGCATATACCTCTTTGAAATATATATAACTAATATCATACACAGGCATATACCTCTTTGAAATATATATAACTAATATTATACTCAGGCATATACCTATATTGAAATATATATAACTAATATTATACACAGGCAAATATCAATATTGAAATATATATAACTAATATTATACACAGGCAAATATCGTTACTGAAATATATATAATATACACAGGAATATACCTATATTGAAATATATATAACCAATAGACACAGGCATATAGCTATATTGAAATATATATAATGAATATTATATATAGGCATGTAGCTATATTGAAATATATATAACAAATATTATACACAGGCATATACCTATATTGAAATATATATAACTAATATTATACTCAGGCATACACCTATATTGAAATATATATAACTAATATTATACACAGGCAAATATCGATATTGAAATATATATAACTAATATTATACAAAGGCAAATATCGATACTGAAATATGTATAACTAATATTATACACAGGAATATACCTATATTGAAATATATATAACCAATAGACACAGGCATATAGCTATATTGAAATATATATAATGAATATTATATATAGGCATATAGCTATATTGAAATTTGTATAACAAATATTATACACAGGCATATATCTATATTGAAATATATATAACTAATATTATACACAGGCATATATCTATATTGAAATATATATAACTACCATTATACACAGGCATATACCTATGTTGAAATATATATATAACTAATATTATACACAGGCATATATTTATATTGAAATATATATATAACTAATATTATACACAGGCATATAACTATCTTGAAAGATATATAACTAATATTATATACAGACATATAACTATACTGAAATATATAGCTCTATACATGTATCCTATACAGGTAATAACTATATTTAAATACACATAGCTAATTGTAATTTTGTAGATCAGTATTGACTCACTAGTAAAATATACACATATATATATATAAATGAATACAAGAAGAATGAAGAAGAGAGGGAAGAAGAAGAGGAGGAGGAGAAGGAGAAGAGGAGGAAGAGAAGGTGAGGGGAGAAAGAAGGAGGAGGAGAAGGAGAAGAAGGAGGAGGAAGGGGAAGAGAAGGAGAAGAGGGAGGAGGAGAAGGAGAAGGAGAAGGAGGAAGAGGAGGAGAAGAAGAAGGAGGAGGAGAAGGAGGAGAAGGAGAATAAGGAGGAGGAAGAGGAGAAGGAGGAGGAGGAGGAGAAGGTGAAGGAGGAGGAGGAGGAGAAGGTGAAGGAGGAGGAGGAGGAGGAGGAGGAGGAGGAGAAGGAGGAGAAGGAGACGGTGAAGGAGACGGAGACGGAGATGGTGAAGGTGGAGAAGGAGAAGGAGATGGAGGAGACAGAGATGGAGGAGAAGGAGGAGAAGAAGAAGGAGGAGGAGGAAGAGGAGGAGGAG